>NC_043704.1:67580932-67661468 GCF_006229205.1 Suricata suricatta | reverse complement strand
TATAGTACTTCATTGTATATATATACCACATCTTCTTGATCCATTCATCAGGTGATGGACATTTAGGCTCTTTCCATGATTTGGCTATTGTAGAAAGTGCCACTATGAACATTGGGGTACATGTGCCCCTATGCATCAGCACTTCTGTATCCTTTGGGTAAATCCTTAGCATTGCTATTGCTGGGTCATAGGGAAGTTCTATCGATAGTTTTTGAGGAGTCTATATTCTTTTTTTTTTAATTTTTTTTAATAGTTTATTGGAGGAGTCTATATTCTTAACATATCAAGTGGCAAGTATAGTCCTATATATCAGGCTATAAATATTTGTAGTTGAAATTCTATCAGCTTCATTGTATGAGATCTGAAATTTTACTATGGCTTTTTAATAAGTTTCTGTGATAAGGTTTTGGAATATTGCTCTATTAAAATCTTCATTTTTTAAAAACATTTATATATTTTTGAGAGACAGAGAGACAGATCATGAGCAGGGGAGGGGCAGAGAGAGAGGGGCACACAGAATCAGAAGCAGGCTCCAGGCTCTAAGCTGCCAGCCGATGTGGGGCTCCATCCCGTGAATGAAATCATGACCTGAGGCAAAATCAGATGCTCAACTGACTGAGCCACTCAGGTGCCCCGAAAATCCTCATTTCATAATTTATTTTGCACCATTTTTTGTAAAAACAACTGGTAAAAACTAATTAGACTTCTTAATATCATAATAGTACTTATTTCATGCCTGATTTTTGTAAAATGCTAAATATCATTAAGATACAGACTCATTTACGTACTGTTTATCTTTCTACAGTTGCTTTGTCATCTATTGGGAAAACTCAGTAAAAGCAGGCCTAGGCCAGCTGATGAGCTAGATGTGAGGGTAGCACAGGAGTTGATGTTGCCAAGTGCACAAAAGATAACTTGCTGCATATTTATGGGTTATCCTTTTAGCAGACTAACATTTAATTTTTGTTATATATCTAGGCAGCACTTTAAAAATACCCCTGTCTACTTGGCATTTATTGACCAAACTAAAATTTATTTTTGGCAAAATATTTTGCTTGTTGGTATCATTCTGATTGAGTCTTGTTAACTCAGAGTGAATGGGCAACCTAGTGCTGCTTAAATAGATATTTGCTTGATATTTCTAGTTATAACAAATATCTTGTGAAGTAAGCAGGTTGATAAACTTGTGGACAGGCAACTTCACTTGATTAACTTGGTTGACAAATTCAGGCAACGTGTAGTCTCTAGGTAAGGCATACAGATCATGATTGTTTTGGCAGTTTTTTCCTTTTTTAAACCTATTTTTCTCCGAGTAGTACATGTACACCATTGAAAAAGTTAGATAGCACTACTACTTGAAACCAAACCACCAGTGTTCCTGGTCTCATTCCCAAGTAAGCCCCTTCAATCCTCTTAACTATTTATTTGTCAATTTAAAGTATTATCTATTGATGTTCTGTTATGGGTAGGTGAAGACTTAAGCTCTAACATGACTTTCCTTTGTGTTCATTCTCCTAATACAGTTATACTCTACTATGTAAGTATCATTTATTGCTGAGCTGCATAGTGTAACGTGGTTACATTTCCTTCCTTTATACTTTGTTTTTCCTGGAGTTAATGGTCTGATTTTTTTTTTTAACCTGTGTGGCTTTTTTTCAGATTCCTGGCTGTCTTTTCATTCTCTTTTACAGCTCTTTTAAGTTATTTTTATCTGATTTTCTACTTGGTTAAACTTCTCAGATAATTTATCAGTTTCATACTTTTTCCTTTGGAGACCTCCACCCTACGTTTTCTGACCCAGGCTAGCCCCAGTCAGAACTGTTTATCCCGTGTTCTTGCAGTACTGCCGTAGTTGTAGGACTTCCCTTAGTGGGGATTTCTCATATCCTGTCTTGTCATCATCCTTGTGATGTAAGTGTTTTCATGTTTTTATTTCAAATCCTACTTGTTTATCACCAGTTGTGTTTTTCATGACCTATAGTAAAGATCATAACAGTACCCTACCATTCCATATTAAAAACGCTGCTTGTGGATATAAATTTTGCAATGCCAGTAGATGTAATTTTAGTGATTAGGCTTGATTGAGAAGTTCTGTAAATGTTTAAGTAGTTGGGAAACAAAATGAAGTCATAATGAAGAAATCCTTAAAAATAAAGAGTATTCAACTGGCCCTAGCTCTGTGCCATCCATGCTTGTGGCTAAACTACACAGAGAGGAAATACTTTAATACACTTTAAAATATGGCAAAATGATTAATTATCTCTATTGGGCTGTACCTAAAGGACAAAAAGAAGTACAAGAAATCATCAACTGCTTTCACAATCATATAGTATTGGTCCTGAAACTATATGTATTTGTGTATGGATACATTAAATAATTATTTTAATATTAGGAACCTGGATTATTTTAGCTTAATAGAAGTATAAAATTAAAGAGGTTATATAAATTTGAATTGGTAATATCAGTAGGGATTCAGCATTTGTTTTTCTTTTAAAACACACATACACAAAACCAGCTCTGTCCTAGAAAGGCTTAGAAGTAGTGAAATACCTCGTATCAGTGAGCACTTCTGGCATCCTGAGGCTGTGGTCATTAGAGATTTTTTCTCTTAAGGGAACAAGGCTTCTTGGAAAAAACTGATTCTTGATTCAAGACTATTCAATATACCTTAATATTCAATGTGAATATGTAATGTTTTTTCATAACACAGAGCAAGGAAGTTTAAGACCATTGAAAATTGTGTTGAAAAGACTTAGGAGATAGCTTGAACAGGATCCCCTTAGACAAAAGTGGGATATTTTGAGTATTAGAAAGGGCACTTTGAGGACTTCCGCTTTCAGCCGAAGTGGAATAGCAGGGCCCAGGTTTACCCTCCTACGTGAAGTAAACCAAGAATAAACAGACAAAATACATGAAACAGGAATTCAGGACACCAGACATTAGCCAGTGAAGGACAGTGGTCTCTAGAGATGGGAAACAAAGGGGTTGGGGCCTGTGATTGCTTCAGCTTGCCGCTCAGGAGTTTCCAGGTTGCAACACGGAGAGGGAACTACGAGCTAAAGCCTTCCTGAGTTGAGGAGACAGAGCTGACAGTCCAGAGAGACGAAGGCATTCGTTTCTATGAGGGGATACCAAAAGGGAGACCAGTGTATATAGAGAGAAGCCTGGAGATCTTCAAAGTGTTTGTTTGGATATTCAGCAGACTACTGATCAGCGTATGTGCTGGAGGAGTCTGCTCAAGGCAAGAGAAATTGTCATCCAAAAAGATTAGAGGGAGCAGTGCCTGGCCCTTACACAGTCCTACAGTAGTGCCTGTTCCTACAGCCGGACTAGAAAAACTCATTTACGGGGCATTAGGTATTCAGGAGAGTCTTCCCTCAGTAGTGGAGATTAATTAGCCATAGATTTACTGCTGCTCCAGACCTAACAAATCATAAAAGCAAGATCTGAGAGGATCAAACTGCAATTTTTGGGTTTCCTGATTTAGTAGTCATACAGAAAAAATAAATACTTGATTTTCTCTGTGTCTTCATTTTCAAAATGAGTTGGTTTCTTAGCATCCTCCAGAGGGAGCAAGAAAGTCTATGTTTTAATATTATTAGGGACTCATAGTGTTTAACATAAAGTAGACATATTTAAATTATTTTGGCTATTTTTTCTGTATTTTTAAAAGCAACTTTATGGTTGTGTGGTTGATATACAGCAAAGTGTACACTTTGTTAACTTTTGACATATGTATATATCTGAAACCATCACTGTAATTAATATAGTGAATATATATATTGCTCTCACAGGTTCCCTGGTGTACCTTTTCCCCCACCCTTCACCTGTCTCCAAGCAACTTCTAATCTGTTTTTGGTCACCACTGATTATTTTGCATAAATGGACTGACAAAATATGTCTTCTATTTTGTCGGGCTTTTTGAAATTAATTTATGTTGTATCAGTAGTTCATTCCATTTTATTGTTGAGTACCATTCTGTTATGCACATTAAAGCACAATTGGTTTATCTGTTCACCGGTTAATGGCAGTTTGTATTGTTTCCAGTTTTTGGTGATTACAAACAAAACTGCTATGAACGTTTATGAACAGCTCTTTTTATGGACATTGATTTGCATTTCCCTAGATATCTAGGAGGAGAATGGTTGGGTTGTATAGTAGGTGTGTCCTCAAGCTCTCAGCCTAGCTGTATGCTAAAATGGGGTGTACTGTTTGACTTTCACGGTCAGCAGTGTATGAGAGTTTCAGTGGCTCCTTATCCTTCTGAGAATTGGGTATGATCAGTCTTTTTCATTTTATCTATTCTAAGGGACGCATAGTAGGGTGCCATTATGGTTGTATTTTGCACTTCCCTAATGACAGAAGTTGAAAGCATCTTTCTGTGTGTTTATTTGCTCCATCTGTAGATCTGCTTTAGTGAAGTCTGTTTAGTTTCATTTTTTTAAAGTCTGTAGTTTTTTAACTGACTTGTTTTCTGGATGCAAGTCTTAGCTTGGATGTGATTTTTTAAGTATTTTCTCCCAGTTGATGTTTGCTTTTTTGTTTTCAGAAGTGCTGTTTGAAGAGCTCACGATTTTGAATTTGGAATTCCATGTATCAGTTCTTTAATGGAGTCTGCTTTTGTGTGTCAAATCTAAGCATCTTTGCCAAATCTATGGTCACTGAAGATTTTCTTTTATGTTTTCTTTAAGAAGTTTTATTGTTATATTTTAAATTTAGGTCTATGATAATTTACATTTAATATTTGTATATGTGAAGTAAGAGGAAAGGAGCCTTTTTTTTTTTTAACATATTGATCTCCAATTGTTCAGATGTCATTTTTTGAAAAGATAGTTTTACCTCACTGAGTTGTCTTGAAACTGTTTACATTCAGTTGACCATCTTTGTGTGGAAGCTATGTGTGGATCTGTCTTCTGAACTTCTACTCTGTTTCCATTGGTTTATTTGTCTGTCTTATATACCACACTGTCTTGATTACTGTAGCTTTTATCATGAGTCTTGAAATCATATTACGAGCCCTGTAACCTTGGTTTTTTTTCCCCCCAAAATTGTTCTGGCTGTTACAGGTCCTTTACATTTCTATATGAACATTAGAATCAGCTTGTCAGTTTGTGCACAGAAGCCAGCTATGGGGATTTGATTGTAATTTTCTTAGATCTGTAGATCAGCTTGGGGGAAGTTGATATTGTAACAGTGAGTCTTCTGACTCATAAGGCCCATATCTCCTATTTATTTAGGTCTAAATTTCTCTCAGGGATTTGTAGTTTTTTGTCAGATTTTCCCCAAGTATTTTGTAGTTTTGATGCTGTTGTAAATGGGATCTTTTGAATTTCAGTTTTCAGTTGTTCCTTGTTAATATTTAGAGCCCCTTGGGACTCACTGAGAGAGATGGCTCCCCATTCTTGGAGTGCATCTGGGAGAAGTGGCATTGCCTCTTTGGGGGGAGAAAAGAGCCGGTGGGCACCATTTTCCTCCCCTGCCCCACCTGCTGAGGGTGGCTAACCTGGACACTGGCTTTCTGCTGCACTTTACTCCAAACTCCGTGCCTCTATGTTTTGGTGCGACTGCCCTTCTGGGGCAAACCTGCATCAGTCCCAGTGCAGTGAGACCCTCCCCCAGAGGACCAGCACAGCTCCATGTCATGCCAGGTCCATAATGTTTGGAGTTTTAAAACTCAGCAGGCCTGCTTGGGTTAGATCCCAAGGTGTACTGTGCTGCCAGGTGGGCAGGTGGCCTGGACACAGGGTGACGGCAGTGAGATAAGGGATGCCCGGACACACGAGGGGAAATTTTTTGCTTTTCTGGGAGGGCTTTGTGGTAGTAGATACGAGTTCCCTTCTGGGGTGACTAGGCGGCTGGCTGACATCATTTTCCTCCCCTACCCCTTAGCATAAGCTAACTTCAGTAAGCAGTACAATGCCAACAGTGGTGGCTTAAACCGTTCACACCAGGCCCTGGCCCCCTGTGTTCTGCACGTGCAGCTTTACTAAGGCAAGTGTACTTGAGAACTAGAGCAGCAGGCCCTCCCTGAGAAGACCAGCCGAGACCTTGCATACACCACGTCTTCTAACTATGAGTTCTGTGAAGCTTCAGTGCTAGTGGAAACACCATCAAATCCCTTTTAATAAGCAGACCAGAGCACACCTAGTTAAAACTCACCATACTTTGGCCAGGGTCTAAATAATCCCCACTGCAGACAAGGAGAAACTCTGCAGAGGACTGACCTGAGTCAAAACACAGCAGGAGTGTGCACACAGCATACACCAGAGTCACTTTTAAAAGATTTTTTATTAATGTTTATTTTTGAGAGAGAGAGAGAGAAAGAACAAGCAAGCAGGGGAGGGACAGAGAGAGAGAGAAGAAGATACAGAATATGAAGCAGGCTCCAGGCTCTGAGCTGTCAGCACAGAACCTGATGCAGGGCTTGAATTCACAAACCATGAGATCATGACCTGAGTGAAAGTTGAGCACTTAACTGACTGAGCCATCCAGGCACCCCACACCAGAGACACTTCTGAAGCACTAGGTCCTGGACAGTATATGACCTCTTCTTCATAAAGCTATTGCTCTCAGTAGCAGGAACATAACAGACTTTCCCAACAGAGAGAAGACAGAGACCTAGACAAAATGCCAAGATGTAGGAATTCATCCCCAAAATAAGAACAAGTAAAGATCATGGCCAGGGATCTAACCGAAAAGTTTATTAAGTAATATGCCTGATCCCGAATTTAAGGCAACAATTATAAGGATACTCTCTGGGCTTGAGAAAACCTTAGAAAACACCAGGAAGTCTATTACCACAGAGATAAAAGACCAAAAAACGAGTCAGGCTGAAATGAAAAATAAAATAACTAAGATCTGAAACCAAATGGATGTAATGACTACATGGATCGAAGAAGCAGAGGAATGAATAAGTGATACAGAAGATAAAATTATGGAAAATAACAAAGCTGAAAAGAAGAGGGAAAGAAAAATACTAGATCATGAATGTAGACCTAGGGAATGAAGTGACTTCATAAAGTGTAATAATATTTGTATTTTAGGAGTCCCAGCAGAAGAAGAGAGGGAAAATGGGGCAGAAGGTTTATTTGAGGAAATTATAGCTGAAAATTACCTAATCTGGGGAAGGAAACAGACATTTAAGTCCAGGAGGCACAAACACCTTCTATCAAAATCAATAAAAGCAGGCCAACACTAGGACATATCTAAGTTAAATTTGCAAAATATAAAGAAAAAAACTTAAAAGCAGTAAGGCAAAAGAAGTCCTGACTTACAAGGGAAGACAAATAAGGTTAACATTTTATCTCTCCACAGAAAGTAGGCAGGCAAGAAGGGAGTGGCATGATGTATTTAGCATACTGAGTAGGAAAAATATGCAGCCAAGAATAATACTCTATCAAGGTTGTCATTCAGAATAGAAGTAGAGATAAAAGAGTTTCCCAGACGAACAAAAATAAAAGAGTTTGTGACCACTAAACCAGCCCTGCAAGATAACCTGGGACTCTTTAAGTAGGAAAGACCAAAAGTGACAGAGGCTAGAAAGGAACAGAGAAAATCTGTAGAAACAACAAAACAAGTAATAAAATGCCACTAAATTCATATCTATCAATAATTGTTCTGAATGTAAATGGACTAAATGCTCCAATTAAAAGACATAGGGTAAAAGAATGGATAAAAACTATCTGTATGCCGTCTACAAGAGACTCATTAAAAATATTTTTTTAATGTTTAATTTGGAGAGGGAGGGGGAGGAGACAGAGAGAAGGAGACACAGAATCTGAAGCAGACTCCAGGCTGTCAGCACAGAGCCCAGTGTGGGCTCAAATTCATGACTGTGAGATCTGAGCCAAAATCAGACACTTAACTGACTGAGCCACCCAGGTGCACCTACAAGAGATTCATTTAGACCTTGCCACCTCCACATTGAAAGTGAGAGGATGGATAAGCATTTATCATGCAAATGGACATGAAAAAGAAAGCTAGAATAGCAGTACTTCTATCACGCAAACTAGGTTTTAAACCAAAGACTGTAACAAGAAATGAAAGGGGGGTGCACTATATCATAATAAAGGGGTCTGTCCAACAAGAAGATCTAACAATTGTAAATATTTATGCCCCCAAAATGAGACACCCAAATGTATGAAACAATAACAAACAAAGGAACTCCTTGATGTAATAGTAGGGGACTTTAACACCACACTTAACAGCAATGGACAAATCATCTAAGAAGAAAAGCAACAAGGAAACAGTGGCTTTGAATGACACACTGGACCAAATGGACTTAACAGATATATCTAGAATATTTCATCCTAAAGCAGCATAATACACATTCTTTTTGAGTGCACATGGGAAATTCTCCAAAAGAGATCACATACTAGGTCACATATCAGGCCTCAACAAGTACAAAAAGATTGAGATCATACCACGCATATTTTCAGACCACAGCACTATGGAACTTGAAGTCAGCTACAGGAAAAAATGTGGAAAGACCACAAATGCATGGAAGCAAAAGAACATTCTATTGGGGGCATCTGGGTGGCTCAGTCAGTTAAGCATCTGACTCTTGGTTTCAGCTCAGGTCATAAACTCAAGAGTTAATGAGTTCAAGCCCTTTGTCAGGCTGTGCACTGACAGCACGGAGCCTGCTTGGGTATCTCTCTGCTTCTCTCCTGTTCTGTCTCTCAAAATTAAAAAAAACAAAACAAAAAAACCCCCATCTTACTAAAGAATGAATGGGTCAGTCAGGAAATGAAAGAAATAAATACAGGAAACAAATGAAAATGAAAACACCACAGTCCAAAACATTTAGAATGCAGCAAAAGCAGTCATGAGAGGGAAGTATATGCAATACCGGCCTACCTCGAGAAGCAAGAAAAATCTCAAATACACAACCCAACTTTAAGGAAGCTAGGAAAAGAACAAATGAAGCCTAACACCAGCAAAAGAAGAGAAATAATAAAGATTAGGGCAGAAATAAATGATATAGAAACAATAACAGCAACACAAAGTCAGTGGAACAAATCCACGAAACCAGGAAAAAGTTAATAAAATTGACAACCCCCTCACCAGACTTGTTAAAAAGAAAAGATAAGGGACCCAAATAAAATTATGAAGAAAAGAGGAGATCCACAACCAATACCACAAATAAAAACAATTATAAGAGAATATTATGAAAAACTATATGCCAGCAAATTGGGCAATCTGAAAGAAATGGATGAATTCCTGGAAACACATAAACTACCCAAACTGAAACAGGAAAAATAGAAAACATAAACAAACCAATAACCAGCAAAGAAATTGGATCAGTAATCAAATATCTCCCAATAAGCAAAAGTCCAGGACTGTATGGCCTCCCAAGGGATTCTACCAAACTCTTAAAGAAGAGTTAATACCAATTCTCAAACTGTTCCAAAAAGTAGAAATGGAAGGAAAACTTCCAAACTCATTCTATGAGGTCAGCATTGCCTTGATTCCAAAACCAGACAAAGACCCCACTAAAAAAGACAGTTCAGACCAATATTCCTGATGAGCATGGATGTAAAAATTCTCAACAAAATACTAGGAAATCAAATCTAATAGTCCATTTTAAGAATAATTCACCACAATCAAGTGGGATTTATTCTTGGGCTGTAAAGATGGTTTAGTATTCTGAAATGAATCAATGTGATATACCACATTATTAAAAGAAAGGATAAGAAATATATGGTCTTCTAAATAGATTGCAGGAGAAGCATTTAACAAAGTACAGCATCCTTTCTTGATAAAAACCCTCAACAAAGTAGGGATAGAGGGAATGTACCTCAACATCATAAAGGCTGTATACAAAAGACCCACGGCTACTATCTTCCTCAATGGAGAAAAAAATGAGAGCTTTTCCTCTATGTTCAGGAACAAGAAAGGGATGTCTGCTCTTACCACTGTTACTTAACACAGTGCTAGAAGTCCTAGCCTCAGCAGTCAGACAGCCAAAAGAAATGAAGGGCATCCAAATCAGCAGAGAAGAAGTCAAACTTTCACTATTTGCAAATGACATGATACTCTATGTAGAAAACCCAAACGACTCTACCAAAAAATTGCTAGAACTGATCTATGAATTCAGTAAAGTTACAGGTTACACAATCAACATACAGTAATCTCTTGCATTTCTATATACCCATAATGAAGCAGCAGAAAGAGAAATCAAGGAATTGATCCCATTTACAATCACATCAAGATTATAAGATACATAGGAATAAATCCACCAAAGAGGTAAAACTGTAGAACAAAAAAGACCCTGAATAGCCAAAGCACTCTTGAAAAAGAAAAAGCTGGAGGCATCACAGTTCTGGACAAGTTATATTACAAAGCTGTAGTGATCAAGATGTATGGTACTAGCACAAAAACAGAAACGTAGATCATTGGAACAATAGAAAACCCAGAAATGGACCCACAACTATATAGTCAACTAATCTTTGACAAAGCAGGAAAGAATATCCAGTTGAAAAAAAAAGAGTCTTAACAAATGGTGTTGGGAAAACTGGACATCGACATGCAGAAGAATGAAACCGGACCACTTTTTTTACACCATATGCAAAAATAAATTCAAAATGGATGAGTGAGCTAAATGTGAGACAAGAAACCATCAAATTCCTAGAGGAGAACACAGGCAACAACCTCTCTGACATCAGCCATAAGCAACTTTTTACTTGATGTGTCTCTGGAGGCAAGGGAAACAAAAGCAAAAATGAACTATTTGGATTTTATCAGGATAAAAGTTTCTGCACAGCAAAGGAAACAAAACTAAAAGGCAGCCTTCAGAATGGGAGAAAATATTTGTAAATGGCATATCTGATTAAGGGTTAGTAATCCAAAATCCATAAAGAATTTATACAACTGAACACCCAAAAACCAAATAATCCAGTTAAGAAATGGACAGAAAACACGAATAAATTTCAAATTATCGAGTCCAAATGTCCATTGATTGATGAATGGATAAAGATGTGTGTATGTGTATATATACACACATACATACACAATGGAATACTACTCAGCAATAAAAAAGATGAAGCCTTACCATTTATGAAATGAATGGATCTAGAGTGTATTATTCTAGGCAAAGTAAGTCATAGAAGACAATCATGGAAAAACAAATACTGTATGATTTCACTTATGTGGAATTTAAGAAGCGAAACAGACGAATATAGGAGGGGAAAAGAGGCAAACTGTCAAACAGATTCTTAAATGTGAGGACCAGAGTAACGATTGCTGGACGGGAGAGGGTGGGGGAGATGGATTACATGAGTGATGGGTTTTAAGGAAGGCAGTTGTGATGAGCACTGGGTGTTATATGTGAGTGATGAATCACTAAATTCTCCTGAATCTAATATACTATAATGTTAACTAACTGGAACTTAAATAAAAACTTGAAACTTAAAAAGGAAAAAAAATTTTTTGGCCATTTTCCAAATATATTCCCGTACCCCAATCTTAGAACTCCAGTGCATGTGTATTACACCACTGACGTCCCACATCTGACTTACATTTTTTGCCGATTTTCTTAGTCTTTTTTTTCCCATCTCTTTTATTTTGGAGTGTTTATATTAAATTAACTAATCTTTTCTTCTGCAATATGTAATTTGTTAATCCCATCCATGTGCTTTTCATCTGAAAAATTGTATTTTTCATGTCTAGGTATTTGCTTAGCCTTTTGGTTCATCTCTTCCTCTTTCTCTTCATGGCTGTACTATTGCTTTTTGAATATGTGGAATATATTTATAACCCCAATTATAATCCTTTTTTCCATTTCTGCCATTTTTGTCATTTCTGGGTGATTTTGATTCATTAGTTTTTCTCTTCTTCATGGATAGTGTTTTCTTCTTTTTAGTGCTTGGTAGTTTCCAATTGAATTCTAAGAATTGTGAATTTTACCTTGCTTGTTGGAGTTCTTGTATCTTTTAATAAAAATAGGTCTGAAATTTGTCAGTGTGCTTAGTAAATTACTTGGAACTTTTGTTTTGATGTTTCATTGGGTTGGAACTTTTAACCCTTTAATCTAGGGCTAATTTAGCCTCACTACTGTGTCTGTTTCCATCTGAGTATTCTACTAAATGCTTTCTATATATTGGGAAGTCTTTTTTTTTTTAAGTTTATTTTAAGAGAGAGAGAGAGGCAGAGAGAAACGGAGGGAAGGAATCCCAAGCAGGCTCTGCTTCAGTATACGCCTGATATGTGGCTTGGTCCCACCAACTGAGATCATGACCCGTGCTAAAATCAAGAGTCGATGCTTAACTAATTGAGCCTTCCAAGCACCCAAAACCTTTTTTATTCTGTCTGATTGAAACATGAGTATCCCTTGACTGGTATAACTGTCAAAATTGTTCTGCATGTTTGTTGGAGGTGAGTCCTTTCCCAGCTTTTCCTTACACACCTATGCGTATTAGCAGGAAGCTTGGACTCATGGGGAACTTTCTGCAGATTCTGCCTGTGGATGCTAGTTGATTTGGCCTCATTTCTAAATTCTGTCTGCTCAACTGATGAGCCTATAGGCCCTGATTGGGTTTTGTCCTCCCTGTGCTACAACCTGAAAACTGTCCAGGAAATAATCTGAGGCAGTCGTAGAGCCGGTGCTATTTTTTTCTCTGAAGGATCAGTGCTAGGGTTGCCTCTTATACATTGGCCGAAACCTGTTATTTTATGCATTTTATCTGCTTTTAGAGTTGCAGAGGATAAGTTATTTATTGGTCCTCCATCATGGTTTGATGAACAAGTGAATTGCCTTGGATTATTAAAGATATAATGGAGGCACCTTAGTGGGCTCCCTTTGGGAAGAAGTATTCTTTGCCTACACAAATCAATGGACGGTTTAAAGTTAGCGTTCCAGTAGTAATCACTTGCCTTCACTGGTTACTGAAGAGGTTAGAAAGGTTGGGAAGGCTCAGTCTATTATCTTTGTGGTTTAGGAGGGAAGTATTAAGCCATTCTGACATCATTTTTATCATTTTCTATCATGTATTGTTAGGACTATAGTATTGCCAACTTAACATAAAGGAAAGAGGGGAATGGCCAAGCATGCCCCTTTTTCACCCTTACTCATTTTACATGTCTCGCAGTGTTAGGCTTCTCTTAGAAAGTTGTGCCACATCGGGTGTTGATCACAGCATATTATGATTGTTAATTGCATTAGATTATAATACTGGAAAATTCTGAAATAGATTGTCCTCAGGAAAGTTGAACATGGCACAACCTTTAGAATTTTTAAAATGATGTTTAAAAAAGTTCTGTCCTTCCTTATTGCCTTTTAAGTGGGGTGCCTAGTTTTTGGATGTTTAACTCCTTTGTATTGGAATACTTAGTAACAATATTTTATTTTTTAGTTATTCAAGCGGAGAAATGTTGCTACAGCAGAGGAAGAAACAGAAGAAGAAGTTATGTCAGATGGAGGTTTCCATGAGGCTCAGATTAATAACATGGAGATGGCACCAGTAAGTAAGATCATGAAAGAGACTCTCTTTAGTATTTTTCTGATGAAGATCAGAGGCTTAGCTTTCTATTTGGGTTTTTAAAAAAGGCGTTAGTAAATGGCTACAGAAAGTAGTTGGCATTTCATTTTTAAAAAGAAGTCATATACTTAATATCATGGTTCATTAGATATTTATTATAGTTTGAATAACATGCAGTTAAACAGAATTAAGTTATGAAGATTGGTTCAGATAAAGATAATTATAAAATTATTC
The DNA here is from genome assembly GCF_006229205.1 of Suricata suricatta. Classification (NCBI taxonomy): domain Eukaryota; kingdom Metazoa; phylum Chordata; class Mammalia; order Carnivora; family Herpestidae; genus Suricata; species Suricata suricatta. Next base: position 67,647,756 of record NC_043704.1, on the reverse strand, counting down.
CTTAGAAGTTGAATAACAAGGGATACTTTAAAGAAAATCCCAATTTGTTCTTCATTTTAGTTATCAAATTGGGCATGTTTATCTGATTTTAAAAATTGGTTCTACATTACAGCTGTTGGACTTTTCTATTACAACCTGTTTTGTAACTTTCTTGAGGTTACATGAGCATCTAAAAATTAAGCTTTATTTATGTGGATACCTGTCTAGATTTCTCATTTATTGTAATCAATTATGTAATGTTTTAGTAGATCATACATGGTTTTCAAAAAAAGAAATCTTTCTTCTACCTCAGTGACCCAATTTCTTTCTTCATTTGCAACCACTGTGACTGGATTCTTATTCTTCTTGAGAAGATAAGTTCTTCCTCCTCCCCTTTTAAGCAAGTTGTGGCATATTATGCACAGTATCCTATATATACATATATATTTTTTCTTTTTTACTTCATAGATCTCTAGTTTTTTATGGACTAATTTTCTTTTGGAATTAGGAGAGCAGTTTAAATCATTTTGGAATCCATATAGACATTTAGCCAACACTATCATTTTGTGGTGAATTCTTGGCCCTTCAGAAAGTCAAGCTGTCCATTTTTTTAAGTGAATGTTAAAATGAATGTGAAATATTTTGTGGACTATAATATTAAGAGGCTATAGAGGAAACAACCTATAGGAGATTGATTGGTTGATTTTAAGGAATTGGCTCATGTACTTGTTGGAGCTAGGAAGTCCAAAATCTGTAGGGCACGTCAGTAGGCTGGAAATTCACGTAAGGGTTGATGTAGTTTTGAGGGTGAAGTTTTTTCAGAAAACCTGTCATTGCTCTGAAGACCTTTAACTGATTGATTGAGGCCAACTCACATTTTGGAGAGTAATGTGCTTTACTTGATTATACTGGTTTAAATGTTAATCACATTTAAAAATTACTTTTACAGCAAAATCTAGATTAGTGTGTGTTCAGACAGCTGGCTACCATAACCTAACCAAATTGACACACAAAATTAACTATCCTAGTATATTCCTTGGCAACTTGGCATGCATACACAACTCTTTAAACCATACTGAGTCTCAGATAAAGAAATACCAGTTATACCTCCATGTGACATGATAGTTATCCTTTGTGCAACTAAAAATGTACTAATCTTTTTCCCAGAAGAAGATGCAAAGTCCTTGAGCGATGTTCACTCCTCTCTTTGATATACTGTTACTTAAATGCTGGTATATAAAACTAACAGTACTCAAATACCATGACTGTACAGTCAACACATCTCATATTAGGGGATAAGAGAAGGAAGAAAACGTGCATGCGTGTATGAATGTGTGTATCCAGCTGTATCCAAACGTGCATAACAGAATTGTATAGGTACCTTTGTTTATTTAGGAATCAGTTTTGTAGGTTTCAGAGTAGTTACTTTTCTGACTTTCAAGAGCAGAATGCTTCTGCCAATTGGAATTCTTAAGTGTTTAGTAGGTATTGCTTACCAGCCAGCTAGTATTTACGGTTCAGTGCAGCTTTCTTCACAGTTCGTCTTGTTGCCTCTAATCCTTCATGAAATGATAGGAATTTTATTTCATTCTGACAAGTGACCCTGAGAAGAAGGTTAACTGCTCATACTGGGGATGGGTTGTAGTAGAAAATGGAAAAGTTCTAAGAAAGCAAGAAAATAGTGGAAAACTAAAAAGTTTTAATGAAGAAAACAGAAATTTTAAATAAACTTGAGTCAGCTGTTGATTTGGTAGCAGCTAGAATCAGTGAGTTCCATAGGATTATTCTATACTCATTCGATAAATATTTGTGAGCATATTAAGCAGCCTTTAGTTAGATGGGCAAGGTAGGATGGAAAAGTTCTTTGGTTTTCACAAATCTTCTGCTATACTGGAGGAATTTGAGCAGTAAACACGTAACTGAGAAAAATATCTGATGGTGAGAAGCGAAGCATTCGTATAAGATTAAAATAGGGTGATGGAGATGGAGTGGCTGCTTTAGATCTGGAGACCATGAAAAGCCTTCTTTTGGAATTTAACATTTAGTCTGAATGACAAGGAGCAACCAACCATATGATGACCAAGGAGAGGAAGAATAATAAACACCTTGTCTTAGTGTTTACTAGTATGATTACTTTCTTATTGTCATTAGTTTCTTTTTTAATATTTTATTTATATTGAGGTGGGGGGAGGGGCAGAGAGTGGGAGAGAGAATCTCTAGCAGGCTCGCGCTGAGTGTGGAACCCATGTGGGGCTTGATTCCGCAACGGGGAGATCACAACTTGAGCCACCCAGGTACCCCCGTGAGCTTCTTAGTGATAGACAAAGTATTGGATTGTTATCACATTGTTGATCGTCTCAGACATTTTTACATGTAAAGTTTATCCTACCTTTGTGTAGGATACTATGTTTTCCTTTGAATTAGAGTTAAAATTTTATCATATTGGCTTTTTGTTTATGCTTCCAGGGTGGTGTTATTACTTCTGACATGATTGAAATGATATTTTCCAATAGCCCAGAGCAACAGCTTTCAGCAACACAGAAATTCAGAAAATTGCTTTCAAAAGGTGAGTTCTGAATATGTTAACAGTTGACCCTTGAATAACAGGGCTTAAACTGTGCAGGTCCACTTGTAATGTGGATCATTTTTGATAAGTTGAGTACAGTCTTATAAATGTATTTTCTCTTCCTTATAATTTTCTTAATATCATTTTCCTTTCTCTAGCTTTATTGTAAGAATACAGTATGTAATACATATACAAAATAAGTGATAATCGACTATGTTATAGGTGAGGTTTCTTGTCAACAGTAGGCTATTAGTTCGGTTTTGCAGGGGTCAAAAGTTGTGAAAGGATTTTTGACTGTGTGAGGATTGGTACACAGACAGCACCAAGTTTTGTATTGTTCAAGGGTCGACTGTATCTTTTTTAATTTAGATAAAAAATACTACTTTACCATGTTCCATTTTTCATATCACAGGCAGATTGCTTTGGAGTGAGTCTATGAACAGAATAAAAGGACACTTAACAGACATATGTATAATTATGAGCCATGGCTAACTTTTGAGTTTATTTATTTGTGCAGTCTTACCAGGACCAGATAGCAGCATTATTTTAATTTCTGAGCTATCTTATAAAAGACCTTAAAGTGAGAAGAACAGTAGTCAGTATTTCATGTTAATTCAAATGACAAATTGCATTCTTTTTTAAGAAAAATGTTTTTTGGTTTTTTTTAAAGATTTAATTATTTTTACATAATCTATATGTGGGGATGGAACTCACAACCCTGAGATCAAGGGTTGCATGCCCTACTGACTGAGCCAGTCTGGCATTCCAAGAAAAACTTTCAAAATATCACTTGAAAGATCAGTGATTGTTGATTTTAATGCTAGTATTTTATCACTGAAATTTAAGTATAGATTTATTACTGGGCAGGGCAATTATTTATTTAATTAGGGTAGGCTAAAATATGATACTTTTGCCATTCTGGGCAAATAAAAAGAACTGTGCAGCTCTGAACCACATTAAAATGTTGATAGTCAATATTGACATTAAATAAATAGCTGCCACCCCTTGCCCAGTAGTAAGGTATAGTTGTTTGGAGTCATTAGTGATAAATTAATATATTCCTTGAGGGACTGGAATAAAAACCTATAACATATAATGTACATTTTTGTGTGATATAACAAAAATTATATTTTTTGTGTGACAACTTACTAATATTTGAAGGCCATTATTATGTATATTTTCCCCACTCTTCTTGTCTCTCTTCAGTGTGCTAAGCCTAATGGCTTTCCCATACCATGTGGCCTTTTATGGTCTTTTCACTGCTTTCTACTACTTTACTGCCTAGATTCTAGTTTGCAGCCATCCCTCTTAAAACTGTGATAACTAGGGGCACCTGGGTGGCTCAGTTAAGCTCCGACTCTTGATTTCAGCTCAGTTCATGATCTCAGGGTCATGAGATCAAGCCCCACATGGGGCTACATGCTATGCTGAGTGTGGAACCTGCTTGACATTCTCTCCCGTCTGTCTGTCGCTGCCCTGCACACGTGTGTACACACCGTCTCTGAAGTAAACATTAAAAAAAATGGGATAACTAGAATACAGTACTTCAGATGTGTTCTCATTACCCTAAGGTGTGGGGAGAGATTGCCTTTCTTGTCCTAAGACTGTACGTTCCAGTAATGTGCTCTAAGATGGCATCAGGTACTTTGGCCCAGTAATGGGTCACTGTATTTGCAGCCATCTAAACTCCCGTAGAACTTCTCTTTATGCACTGTTTTTAGGTTTCATCTGTGAAGTCCTGTAGATTTTTTTAATTGCTTTTTAAATATTATTTTATTGACAACTTCAGTTTATTATTGTTTTTCCTGTTATTTCTGTAATCTAGCATTTTAAGTACTTCATCATTATAATCAATTCTATTTGATGTATTACCTGAATAGTTGATAAAAATGTGGAACCAGGCAAAGAACATGTCATCAGTGCTCTCTCCAAATTAACATTGAACCATTATCATCTTTGTTTTATTAAAGCCATGGACTTGGCTAAGAATCCCTAGTAGTACTGTAATCCAACCGTCATTTTTCTCACATCACTACATGAATGTCATTAAGAACTTTATCAAAGCTCTTGCTGAAATTACCATGCTGATTGTTTAGGGCATTTTCTATTTACCCAACAGGTTTCTACCGAATGATTTCATTTATAAAATACTCTTGTCATAAATGAAAAGTGAGATTAATTTGGCAAGTCATCCTTAATGAATTCTTTCTGGTTACTACTTAACACCAGAGCTTAAAATTAAACCCTACAAGCACATGCAGAGTCACCTAATCCAGTTTATTAAAACAACTTATTGTTAGACTAAAATCCCATCTACAGAGAAGGGGCTAGAAGGAACAATACAGTAACAGCAGCAGTGGTTGTCTTTGGATGTTTTTCCCCCTATTTTCTAAGTTTTCTAAAATTGTAGAAGCAATAACTTTAATTTTTGACAATTCTGCCCATCATTCCCATGTTAATGCGTACCTTATTGTGAAACCTTTTGAGCTGCCCTAGTCTCAAAGTGACTGAACTCAATGTTACATTTAGAATTTTCCATTTTGTTTTCTTCTTTAGGTTTCCAACATGAAAGAGAAGCTAAAATATAGGGAGGGATATTATGAAGTAAATTTGAGCTCATAAAGTCCTTGCATTGAAATGAAAGGATTATTCTTCTTCTTTCCTTTTTTTTGTTTTTATGGGGAGACAGAACCTAATCCTCCTATTGATGAAGTCATCAGCACACCGGGAGTAGTGGCCAGGTTTGTGGAGTTCCTCAAACGAAAAGAGAATTGTACGCTGCAGGTGCGAACCATTTTCATTTCTTGTCTATATTTTAATTCCCTTTGCAAACTTATATTTTATATACAGATTTGTTCCTTATACACGGGTTTGTTTTTGATATGATGTTCCTGACAATCACACTGCAGGCTGCTTTTGATACCTTTGTTAACATCGAGGCCCTTGGTTTTCCTCTTTAGAATTTGTGTCATTTTTGTCATGAAAAAGATTATTTTATGATGATTGTGGATAATATTTAGTAGGAAATCGTTTGCTGTTAAGGAGTCACTATAAGAATCTAAGTGTGGGCTACATAAAATCTGATTTTGGAGGATTGTTAGATTACATTTGTTGGCTTTGTCAGGGCTGTGTAACATAGACTAGGTTAGAGACTCAACTAATCCCCAATCCTGGTCCTAATTAATCCCTTCCATTCCTCTAAAGAGTTTACAGGGAGATAGCCTTGTCATGAATCTCTATGCTTTCTGCTCTGTTAATTTAGTCTCTCAAGTACTGTATTATACAGAGGAAATTCTGCAACGTCTGGATTGGATAGTTTTTACTATCAACTGACAGTTGCCAACTGTCAACTGACTCGTCCTGGGAGTTATCTAGACATTTTAAAATATTGTGTGTTTTTTTTTTCCTTGAATGAAGTTTGAGTTTTAGTAAACTGGTATTTTTTCAGTAGCTGCACTTCCTTGGAGTAACCAACTGAATCAGTTTAAGTAACACCTGTGATATCTAAATGCTCACTTGTGGGATCTAATCTGAAGGGCTCAGCCCTTTAGAAAGACTCTGCAACTATAAAATTGGTTAGGTGCAAAGTAGATCACAAAATGAGGTTAGTTTTCTAAGTATGTCTGCCAGTAACAAGTTAATCATAAAGGTAACTTTCACCCTCTTGTTTGTTTTGCCTTATTCTCTGAGGCTGTAGGGAGGGAGACATTTTTATAAATGATAATAACCCTTGGCCCCCAGGTTCCTTACTGTCCAGAGGATTGTAGGTAATTCATAAAACTTGATGCTTTGTCTTGATATTTTCTCTCCTTTCCTCCCACCCCATCTTTCTCCTTTTACTCTCTTTGTTGCGGTGATGAGTTATTTCCAGAAGACAAACAAGAAATCCAGAAAAGGTAGAGTACTTCCATGTCCCATCAGTTTTTCTTCTCCAGTTTGACACTGACTAATCCCCAAATTCATTTGATTTAAGATTCTGTTTTGCTGGCTACCTCTTGGATTGTAATTCTGGTCCCCTTCTAAGGCCAGGATCATCGGACACCTGAAAAATAATCAGGTTCACCTAGAGAGCAAGGAAAGAGACGTTTATCAGAAAAAAAAAAAAAAAAAGGAAATCCAGACAACCAACACTGCAGATTACCAAGCCTGAGCCCTAAGCAACCTGCCAAGAGAACCAGAGGGACCCAATGAAGAGCCTTACTGCAGTTTATCATTTGAAAAGCTTTGTAGGAAGAGGGAGGTAGGGAAAGTTTTCATTTTGTTCATGTCTGTATCCTATCTCTGAAGTGAGAGTAGTTCAGAGATAATGAATTTACTCCTGGATTTAGCAGTTTTTAATAGGTGGTCACAGCGGTCTAGTTTCTTACTGTGTTGAAGAAAGATGGTATAAATGAAGGCCTAAAATGAAAAAAGAGAAATATATTCCAGTACTTCCTAAAGAGTGCAGTATGTTCTCTCAGTGCCCTCTCCTGGCTAAAATATGTAAATTCTGCATCATTTGTGATTCTGTAATCCTAAAGCTTGGATCTTCTAAGATGAAAGCCTTTGGAAATCTCTAATTTGTGTCTGTCTAAATTCTCAGATTCCACCCTTGTGCAAACTAATAATTAGGCTGAAAGATTGAGAAATGATTCCTCTGGAAGTGACCACCTCATGATTTTCAACTTAACTGTCCAAAGACTCTGAGAAATAACCAACCTGTTTATTATCTAAAGGTCATCATCTCCAGCTTTTCTTCTGTGTACATTTTAGGTACAACATGGTGTTCTCTCTCCATTGTGAGTAGTGGGTAATGTCAGCCACTCCAGAAGCAGGAGGAGTGAGTATATTGAGAGAGACCATAGAGCCGGGAGGCTTCGTGCTCACATAAGTAGACGTGCTCTGGGAAGCTCGGAGGGTGCTCTTCCCTTTATCGTCTTAGAGAGCACTAGGATGGAAGTTGTCCCTGGTACTCCTGCCTGCTTCTTAGAAATTTAATAGTGTGTTTTTGGAATGTGGCTTCTGCCATTTCTCTACCAGAAAGAGAGTAGTAATATATGGTCGTAATAATAGCTAAACTCACTGATAAATCAAGTGGACAAATTTAATCCCTTCATTCCATAGATAAAGAACTGTGAATCCTAGTGAAGGCTCTTTTCACTTGCATTCCGGCTCTCATTATGCCCAGATTGGTGAGGCACCTCACACCAGGGTGATTAAAATGCCTGCTTTGGACAGTGCCACCCAGATACTCATTTGCCTTCAAACAGATGAACATGGGTGGAATCTAGGATTTTGGAAACAAACAGTATCATCTCTTTAAGAGCATTCTCAAGCCTGGTGACATGTAAGCCTCAGACATACTTGGACCTTTGCTATGAGATTGGTCTGCCTTACAGTATTTTCCCTGGGCCCACTTTCTTGGTTTTTTGAGTCTAGGCCCAGCATGTTTGTACTGTCCTTTGCAGTGCTGAGATGTTGCATTCTTAAACCTTCTTACAGAAGCTTATTATGAAAACAGCTAGAAGTAAGGAAATTGCATCCTAGTTCCATTCAATAGGTCCTCCTCTTAAAGTTCTAAATTGAAATGAAATTGGTTTAGTTTCCCCATTTTTGCTTTCCTTGTCCCATGTAATGACAAACTGCAGTAAGCCTTCATCCTCCTGTGTCTTTTCCCTCATTGATCCCTCTACCTTTCTTTAAAAGGTTGCTCAGATGACTCAGGCACTGTTCTCTGCAGAGTTTGATATCTGGGTTTATTTTTCTGATGTGAGCCTCTCTTTTCACTTGCTCTCCAGGTGAGCCTGGCATTTGCTAGGAACCAGAGTGGACCCGGCAAAGTGGCCAGCAACAGAGTCCTGATCCAAATGGAGAAAGGGAACCAGGCGTACCTCAACCTGGAGTGGGAAACTTGATAGGAGGTCAGAAGTACTTCAGCTTTGGATTCTCATTTTTCCTTATTTAAGGAACTGAGCACCAGAAGGTAGAGACTGAGAAAGGGAAGAGAGAAAGTATCAAATCTTTAGTGTGTCCTTCAGATTTCAACTGTAGCCTTATTTAGCAAGTCTGGACAGTGAAAAGTAATAGTGGAATTACAGTGTATAAGCAATCACAGCATGACAGGTAGTTTTCCTTGCATGGTACCATTCTTGGAACACTAAGAATATAGTAGTTTAAAACAAAAAGGAAGAGTTATAGGTACTTTTGCTACTGCTTATTACTTCGAGTGATGTCATTTATTAGATTGTATTCATCATGTTACTGATTTTTTTGAATCTCACGGTTACCTAAATTACTTTTGCTGGCCATTTCTATCATAACTTTATGCAGTCATTTTTGCAACAGGACTTCCACATTTCACAGCTCTCTTTCATGTCAGATTCTAATATGGGACCCAAGGCCGAAACATTAACAACAAAATGACGGCAGTACTTAAAGAGATGTTACATAGTTTGAAATACAACCGGTTTTTTATAAACATACATATTAAACACATTTGAAAGTTGTTTCTTCCAGCACTTTAACTGGGCCTGTACGATGGGGGAAATTTTCTCCCTCCCTCTTCTTTCTCATTCCTACATATGTACATATCACACAGATACACAGACAGGCATACAAAGTTGTGTAAATATAGGTTGATGAATTCTTACAAGGTAAACGTCAAAGTAATCACTGTGTGTGCATAAGAGAGAGAGAGGGAATGCATTATTTTCATGCACAACACGATTTCCAGTTGCCCTTCATCTCACCCTCCCTGTCCCTGGTACTTTCTGATTTCTCTTCTTACCAATGGAGGCTTTGAATCTTGCTTTCAGAGGTTATCATCACTGTGTACCTCTTGGGAATAAATGTAATTCTGGTACGTTCTTCTTTTGCTGAGATACCCCAGTTGCCAATTTTCTCCTTTCTATAGCCTGTTTTTCACTTATTCTCCATTTTCTACTCATTTTGACTCTATTTTGTCTTGCCTCTCTATTTCATTCTTTTCCGTAGCATCTGAGATTCCCTCTCATTTCCCGTGAGACTTTCGATACTAAACATCAGGCAAATAGCAGTTTGAAGTGTTGCAGCAATTAGTATTCTAATTTTTTCTCATTGATAATTCTTTAATAATCCTTTACTCAGGTTGCTGTTACTTCATTTGCATCAAAATCTCACGAAAGTCTGTTTTCTCTTTAATATAGATTGGTATGTATGCTGATCTTACTCTTTACACACTGCTTTTTCTTCAGTTTTCATTACTTTGACTTGGTCTTTGCGGTATCTGACATCTCTTTATTAAACTTGGAGCCTGCTATCTGGTGGGAAGCCTTGCTTTTGGCTTATGTATTCACATCATCTGTCTCGTTGAATCAGTTTTAACTCTGGTAGTTCCTTTTCCTAGCAGAAGAAACTAGGTGAACTGTTCTCTTTTGTAGCATCCCCTAAATAATCTGGCATATCTCTGGCATACCGTTATTTGAAATTTCTTGCCCTAGATACCAAAACTCCAAGCAATTGAAAGACTGTTGTCAATGTTACAGGTATGTGTCCGAAAGAAGGGAGTGGCTGGGCTTCATAAGCATACTTGAAGACATTAAAAAAAATACTTAATATAACACTCTCTGTCTCAAAATAAAATAAAGACATAAAAAAATACATAAGCATACTTGATTAGGAGACTGTAATTTAGTCCTCTTTGAATGGCTGTGTAACATTACTCAAATCATTAGATTGTTGGATCGTTTCCTGACGATTTCCTCATTCATAAACTACAAAAGCCAGAATTCTCTGGGATGTTGTGAGGAACACATGAGTATGTGAGTAATGCTTTCATAATATAAAACACACAACAAATGCAAAGTTTCAACTCAGACAGATTGAAAAGGGTTTGAGCACTGGTTTCAATAGTGATTTAATTATGGAGGTGACAGGTGATGGGATTTTTATTTTGTGATATTCAAATGCTTAGAAGTCTCTTGAACTTCTCTTACAACAAAGTTACCAAAAAGAAAATATTTTCCCTTTAACTGTGTGACGCTCCTAGTGTGGGTCTCCTGCTTACTATAATATCATTGTCCAGTTAGGCTACCAAACTATACTGTGTCTCACTTGCATATGTGATATTTATAGGTTTCTTGTAATGTCTCCTTTAAGCGTGTTCTGCTGTGAATTTGCTATCATTCACATGGCTTTGAACTATGCCGATCAGATCATTTTCCCTTGTCTTCTGCCTTCCTTCCTCCACCATATGATTTAGTTTTTCATATGACAGCTGCCTTTCAGTTGACCCAAAAGCTTTAGAAGAGTCACAGCTCCATCTTTCAATGACTTCTATTGCAAGGGACTTACCACTGAATTTTTTTTTTTTTTTTTTGCATATGTGCTTCATTTAAGGATAAATAGAAGACAGAACAGGAGAAGGAAACAAAGTTTTAATAACTTTCAAAGCAAATTTTAAGAGTTCATTCTTGGATTTCTCCATATTAGGCCAGATAGTCAAATTACTAAAGAGATGGGTAGATTAGTAAAATGCTACACTTTTGGTTGGCCATAATTTCCTTCATACCTTCTGTTTACCAGTTTACCTAACTTTAAGAATGCTCTTTAAGGGGCGCCTGGGTGGCTCAGTCAGCTAAGCGTCGACTTCGGCTCAGGTCATGTTCTCATGGTTCATGGGTTTGAGCCCCATGTCGGGCTGTGTGCTGACAGTCGGTTAAGCGTCTGACTTTGGCTCAGGTCATGATCTCATGGTTCATGGGTTTGAGCCCTGCATCGGGCTCTGTGCTGACAGCTAGCTCAGAGCCTGGAGCCTGTCTTCGGATTCTGTGTCTCCCTCTCTCTCTGACCCTCCTCTGCTCACACTGTCTCTGTCTCTCTCAAAAATAGATAAAATATAATAGAATACTCTTTTTTGAAAAAGTCCTAACCTCCGTGCCTTGGTTTGGAGCCTTCTCATTTGTCAGACGCTCTTATGCTCTGAAGTTGCCATTTCTATTGTACACCAGTTAACTACTTTTGGCCTATTTATTATTTAAAATATCTTTTGCCTTTTTCACTGTGCCGATATCTTACACATTTTACATTAACATCCTCTCCCCTTTTCACCTTGCTCATCTAATCAAAATTATTTACTTTTATTTCTTATTAGATAATATACATGGTTTAATCTAAAAGGTACATAAGGTTTTACAAGGAGAGATTTCCCTTTCACCCCTGCCTTTCCATGTAGGTAACAAATATTTACAGTTTCTTACAATTTCTTACCGTATCCTTCAAGAGATATTTTGTGTAATAACTAATTCTAACCCTTTTAGAAAATAGAGTATGATACTGTCTTAATGTACACTGTTGTACTTTTTTTTTCTTTTCATTCGTATCTTGGGAGATCATTCATGTCAGCATATGAAGCAGTCCCTCATTCCAGTCATAGTCTTATGTCAGTTCTACTTTGATCTGAAATTTTAGCATCCTGAATATTCTTCTAGACTGAAGTATTTCTACTGGAATTCTCCATTTAAAATTGATACAGAAGCCAACTGATTATGTGCAAATAATGATTTCAGATTCTTTTCTTCATGTACAGAAAACCTTATTGTTATAACTAAAAACAAGCTATTAAATGCTAATAAGATAATAAAATTATTTTTATCTTTATAGTTTGAATCAGCTTGGGTACTGACAAATATTGCTTCAGGAAATTCTCTTCAGACCCGGATTGTGATTCAGGCAGGAGCTGTGCCCATCTTCATAGAGTTGCTCAGTTCAGAGTTTGAAGATGTCCAGGAGCAGGTAAAAAACCGAAGCAAAGAGAAGCAGGTCAAAGAGTATCATTTTTCTTTGGTCTTACATTTAGGGCCTCAGTTTTACCAGTTGGCCATGACAAGCCATGGTTCATCACAGGGGGTGTTCTAGAAATCTAAACCAAAATAGAAAATATCATAGTGAATGTAGGCAGAATTTCTTCTGTGAACAAAACCATTTTCCTTCCCCTTCCAACCCTGAAATTTTCAAAGTCCTATATACTTTTTTATATGATTATTATTATTTTTTAAGATTTTATCTTTAGGTAACCTCTATACCCTTTGGGGAGTTTAACTCACAACCCCATCCAAGATTAAGACTTACATGCCAGTGACTGAGCCAGCCAGGCACCCCAAGCCCTGTATACTTTTCAGACCACTGTAAGCAGTTACTGAGCTTTTACTTGTTAGGGATCGCTAGTAAGTAGTAGGTCTTTGCCACTTTTATGTAGAAAAAGACCTAGAAAACATGAATTTTTATTACTGCAAACTATCAAATTCATAAATATAAATCACTGCTAAATGAGTATGATTTTCTTCTCTAGCTTAATTGAGGTATGATTTACATATGAAAAACAGCATATATTTAAAATATGACTATTGATAAGTTTTGACACATACATACACCTGTGAAACCATCATCACAGTCAAGATAATATATTCGTCAGCCACAAAAGCTTAATAGCTTTCTACAGTTTGATGCTCTTAAATTCTTTGATTCTTTGTTCATTGTTTTCTTTTGTAAGTAAGCTTAGAATACCTTTTTATTCCACTGAATAAGCCATTTGAAAATCCGCTCTGTACCAAGGGCTGTATGAAATGTTACTTCCTCAATGGGGGCTGGGGGTTCCCTGAGGTAAAAAAAAAAAAAATATGTATAAGAACTGGTTGTTTCCTCTCTTTATAAGCTTATACCGAGTGGATTCCCCGATAATGGAGTTAGAAATGTTAATAGTGTCTATGTGCATGTTGATTAGCTACTATATAATTTTTTAAAGAGTTATTGTGGTATTTTGGCTTCTGAGAGAATTGTGTAAACCTGTATTAATGAGCAATTCTTCCACAGGCAGTCTGGGCTCTTGGCAACATTGCTGGAGATAGTACCATGTGCAGGGACTATGTCTTAGACTGCAATATTCTTCCCCCTCTTTTGCAGTAAGTTTCTATTATTACTGTTTTTTGAGTAATACAAATATGGAAACTTCTTCAGGAAGCATTACATTTTTGGAAATCATTTTGGATTTTCCATTGTTCTCTTTCATTACAGATATTGTCTTACTAACTTGTTCAGATCATTTCTTCAGGCATTCTAGCTGACTCCAGTGCCAGTATTCTGAATTAGTGCTGTTAGAATTAATTCAACTTTATTGTCTGGAGAAAAGCTATTTAAAGATGTGTTTATTCGTACCATTAACTGATTTGGTATTTATCTTCTGTTATCAGATAATGTCCACTATGTAGTTTACCATTGTCTCATCATGCTTATAGGTTATTTTCAAAGCAAAACCGCCTGACCATGACGCGGAATGCAGTATGGGCCTTGTCTAATCTTTGTAGAGGGAAAAGTCCACCTCCAGAATTTGCAAAGGTAAGGATTAGGCTTATAGGCAGAAAAAGTACAATTGAAAGAGGGTAGCAATGGATATTAATGTGACTAGAAAGAGATGGTAATTTTTCATAAAATTTCAAATGTTAGAATTTTATCTGTTTCTAGAGAAAAAGGGCTTTTTGTTTCTGTGTTAATTTGGGATAAATTTTCATTGACTGTAAGAAGCTCTAAATTAATCTTAAAACCTAGCATTTTTTGCTTATAGCAAAGTATCTAAAATTCGTAATTTCTTAGCTTTAGCTCTTATGAAAGTGTCTTTACTTCTTTGGTCCACAAAGAGTTTTTGAACAAGGAATCTCATTCTGAGAATTGGTATGTACTTCAGTCTCTGCAATTATTTTCCTTAGTCTCAGCATTCCCAAAGATGGAAATGCCACGTGGCCTCTTGCTATCCATTTCTAGAAGTATTAATCACCCCAGAAGTTACCAAGTGTGTGCCTGGTTGCCTTTTTGAATTTATCACCTCAGTTCTGGCTTTTATTCCATTGAATTTCATCATCATATCATCTTCCCTTTACAGGTTTCCCCCTGTCTGAATGTGCTTTCCTGGCTACTGTTTGTCAGTGACACTGATGTACTGGCTGATGCCTGCTGGGCCCTCTCTTATCTATCCGATGGACCCAATGATAAAATTCAAGCTGTCATTGATGCAGGAGTATGTAGGAGACTTGTGGAGTTGTTGATGTAAGATACCTTAAAGTGTGTCTGTTCTTTTGTCCCTATCCTATGTTAGTTTATTAGTTTCTAGATGCTGATAAATACTAATTAATAACACTATGCTGATTTATTGTGCTTTGGACTGCTCTTTTTTGTTACTTACTTATATTGATGTCAAATCTGTTTGTTTTGAGGCTAATGTAAAGAACTGCTCACCCTTTTGCTGTGAGCAGTCCTTCAGTGTGAACATTTGGAAAACTTTGTGTAATTTCATTTAGTGATAAATGACCTGAGACCAACTCTTGGATAGGTAGCAAAAGGCACATTGCCACTAAAAGGCATTCCTTATTTTTCTGTCTCATTTGGAGCTTAATCTTGAGTGGGGCTAGACTCTGAATTTTATTTTGCTATATCTCTTTGTGATGCCTTTGCATAATTAATTTACAGCTGTATTAATCAAATTTTTAGAAAATTCTACAGAAGAAAAAATTAGACTGATAACAAAACGGGGAAATGGCACATTTATTAGCTGCATGAAATGTAATTAAAATAAGTACAAAGTAGATGGAAGGAAGACATTACCGCAAATGTGATATGTGGAATGGATGAGTTTAATGTACAGAATACAAAACTCTGGGAGTATAGCTGATCACAAACTGTTAGGAATTAAAGGCAGACGAAGCTGCAGGAGGCAGAAGTGTAGCGCTCAAAACCAGGGAAGTAATCTTTTATATTCTTTAGTCACTAGATTATGGTATATTTTAACCATTTCTCTTTAATCATCAGATCCTAAAATAAATGTGAAGGAACTGGCACAGTTTTGAGAAAAGTGATTAGTCTCATTAAAGGGGGGGGGGGAGAATTTTTAAGGGAAGTTTAAGGATATTAGCCTGAAGTTAAGACTTTCAGTCAGCTGTTTTCGTATATGTAAAGGGTTTCATGGAGAGTGTATTTTTGACTGGTAGGTAAGTTGGCTGAGATTTAGTAGAGAGTTCACACTTTGAAGTGTGAAGCCTGGCTCTCATTTTCAAGTTAGTTCAACTGTTGGCACATTTTCAACTCTGAAAATTATAATTTACAAAATGTAAAGGTGCTCTGTCAATGTTAACTACTGCTGTCCATTATCTCAGCAACCATAAACACTAAGTAAAGAGGAGGTGAAAACTTTATTAAAGAATAAAAGGGAAATCCTGGAATCCAGGTGATGGAATGCCTACAGAAGATTATTAAGAGAGATTTGTAGTTTTTATCCAAAAGTGCTAAATAAAGGGAAAGATAGCTCCTTTAGGGGATACCAAACCCTCTTCCTAGGATTCCTTTACCAACTACTGGAGGTACCTTTGTGCTCTAACATCAGGTCACATTATTTGGTTTGGATTTCAGCCCTAAGGAAAAGAGATTAAGGATCGTACTGTTGGATTAATGTTTCTTTTTATGGTTGTAGGCATAATGATTATAAAGTGGTGTCTCCTGCTTTGCGGGCTGTGGGAAACATTGTCACAGGCGATGATATTCAGACACAGGTATGAATAAGTGGTGACTACTTTTTTCCCTTCAGAAACAGTACATGGAACTCCATGATTATGTTTCTATGATGGTATTCAACTCCATGTTTTGCTTGTTTCATTAATGTTTCTCAAAAAATGTTGCTTCAGGCAGCGACTTTAATACCTTTACTGTCTCCATCTTGATCTGTTGCTTGTAGCAATTTCGGGTTCCCTTTGGTTAGTAGGTTTATTTCTCACTACTGCTACTTGAAGTGGTTCTTCGGAGCATCAGAAGCCTCCACTAGTATCCTTCTTCTGTCATCTTCATCTCATCTCTGATAGCTTCCTTCTTTTTCCTTCTTTTTGTACATGTGAGGACAATTTTTTCTTCCTTGTTCTTTTTTTTTTCTTTTTTGAGAAAGAGAAAACAAGCAGGGGAGGGGCAGAGGGAGAGAGAGAATCTCAAGCAGACCCTGAGATCATGACCTGAGCCAAAACTAAGAGTAGGACGCTCAGCTGACTGTGCCACCCAGGCACCCCTTCCTACCTTGTTCTTAATGTCACCTCCACTCCATTCAACTTCTGTATCAAGACATATTATTCACAAGCCACTGTGAATGATATATCTTGATATATCTCTTGATCTCTCTGATGCATTGGCATTGTCTTTAAAATTCTTTTCCTAAGCTGTGGTGGTCAGTAGCAGTATTTTGGGTCTCCTGCCTCATGGACCACTTCTTAGCAAGCTCCTTTTCCTGTTCTTTCTTGTTTGTCAGATTATCTCCTGGAGGGGATAATTACTCATTGATTTTATTGATAACGTCAACTATCACCCTAGTGCACCTTGATTGAGAATTGAGAATTAGATTTTAGCCATAACTCTTTCTTAACCAGCTCTGACTTAGAGAAGACATTTAATGCCTTCACTGTTCTAATCTCTAAAATTTGGATTTGTACTCAGAGGTGTCTTCCAAATCTAGTATTTACTTTAAATTTATGCTGTCAGAAGGGAACTCATTATTTTCCCTGGTCTATCTGGACCTCTGCTTATTTGTTATTTACCTCAGTGAATGGCACTAACACTTGACCAAGCTAAAAACCTGGACATTAGCTGGATTATTTCCCTGTTTTCCACCTCTTTCATCAGTCACTAGCTGCTGTCTCTACTCATCCCTTGCATTTCTTGCTCCATTCCTGTATCACCAGAAGGGTGCTTATGAATTGCAAGTTTGATCATGTCATTCTCTTACCTAAAATCTTTTTAAGGCCCTCTGTTGTCCTTTGAGGGTGTTAAGATCCTTTAAAATCTTATACCAGTTTTAATGGAATGCTGTGCAACAGAATGAGGAAGGCGTTAAGCACTGATACAGAACTATCTCCAGGTTGGGGCACCTGGGTGGCTCAGTCGGTTGAGCGTTTGACTTTAGATTAGGTCATGGGGCGCCTGGGTGGCTCAGTCGGTTAAGCCTCCGACTTTGGCTCAGGGCAGATCTCACGTTCGTGGGTTCGAGCCCCGTGTCAAGCTCTGTGCTGACAGCTAGCTCAGAGCCTGGAGCCTGCTTCTGGTTCTGTGTCTCCTTCTCTCTCTGCCCCTCCCCCTCTCATGCTCTGTCTCTCTCTGTATCAAAAATAAATAAAACATTAAAAAAATAGATTAGGTCATGATCTCACAGTTTGTGGGTTCAGGCTCCTTGTCAGGCTCTGTGCTTATAGCTCAGAGCCTGGATGGAGCCTGTTTCAGCTTCTCTCTCTCTGCCCCTCTCCTATTTGTGCTCTCTCTCAAAAATAAATAAACATAAAAAAAAAAGAAAGAAAGACCTCCAGGTTATATCATTTAAAAATAAAATCAAGGGGCAGAATATATTACTATTTATATAAAAGGAGGCAGAGGGAAGAAAATAATTTATATATTTGATTATATTTGCATAAAAATTCTCTAGAAGAATACATAGGAAACTAGTAATATTGGTTGTCTCTTTGGAGTACGGGTCGCTGACAGGAATGGAAGGAGGCTTTTAACTATATAATCCTTTATACTTTCTGAATTTTTAAACCATTTCAGTACATTTGCTCTTCAAAAAAAATTCTTTTCCTCCCAATACCATGCTCTGTGCTTTTGCCATGTTTATTCCTTAAATTAGCTATGACCACATTCAGCCCTGAGATTTAACACAAGCTTGCTTCCCTCTGCTCAGAACATATGCTTGCATCCCCATCCCTGCTTTTAACCACTACCTCACCCTAATGCACACTCTGCCCCTCCTTCTTTAGGTCTTCCTGTTACTGTTTGCTACCAGACTGTTAAGTTCGGTGTGCCTTCTTGTTTCATCCACCAAAGCACTTCTCACACTGTATTGTAACTGACTTACTAGATTGTAAGCTTCAATGGTGTTGATCTTGTTAATTTTTATGCCTCTCTGTAGTCTCAATAGTTCCTGGCACAGTGTATAATAATGAATGAAGTCCTATATCTATACATCTAGTTCTGATGTCCCTCAGGTTCTACTCCTGGGTCTCCAGTAGCCTGTTAAGTATTTCTGCTGGCATGTCTCACATTTGTCTCTCTGTTTATCTTCTATCCAGAGTCAGTTCCAAGTCTTGATTTTTTTTTTCTTTCCCCCATTTCAGTTAATGAGGTAGCTATTCATTCCCACATGAAACTTTGCAGTCATATTTGGTGTCTCACATCTTGTATAGCAAGTCACCAGCTCTTGTTGATACTTTGTGTTTCAGTATCCACATTTAATTACTTAGAACCTTGAAAGAATGTGTACTTTAAGATTTTAGTCTCATTCTTCCTTGTAGCCTGCTGTTAATTTTGGGGATACCGAACTCTTAATGGCCTCACTGCTCTATTTTTTCATTATTTTGGTACTTTGTTGTAGCTTGTCTCAGCATTTTTTTTTTTGTTTCCAGCCTTTCTTATATGCTGTGTCCTCCCTTTTCTTTGCTTATGAAATCCTATCCATGTTTCAAGGCAGTTCCCCTCCCACCCCCATGGAGTCTTTTTTCCGACTACTCCATAAGTATTTTCTTTAACTTGTGACAGGTTTATTTTTTTTATTATTTTTGACATGTTTATTTTTAGACTGCATATTTGGCATTTAAAAAATTGCTTTGTAATATAAGCATTTAAAAAATTGCCTTGTAATATCTTTTATATTATTAAGGTTATGCCTCTTTAAACACAAATTTTAGTATTTTTTGAGTTGTATTAATAGGCAACAAATGACTTCATTTTAATTTGCATTTTTTCATTATATTAACAGCAGCCATCTTGCAAATTTTTTTTTTGCATTACATAATGTGCATTTTAAATTTTGTATTTTTTTTGACATGCAGATATTTCTGTTTGCTGAAATTTAAATTTTCCCCCTGTAATTTCTTCCATTGATTTTATTCTTTGAAAGTCCTTCACTGGGGCACCTGGGTGGCTCAGTCGGTGAAGCGTCCGGCTTCAGCTCAGGTCATGATCTCACAGTTTGTGGGTTCGAGCCCCGTGTTGGGCTCTGTGCTGACAGTTCAGAGCCTGGAGCCTGTCTTTTGATCCTGTGTTTCCCCTCTCTCTCTGACCCTCCCCTGCTCATGCTGTCTCTGTCTCTCTCTCTCTGTCTGTCTCTCTCTCTCTCTCAAAAAAAATAAGTAAAAACATTAAAAAAAATTTATAAATAAAAAAAAAAAGAAAGTCCTTCACTATCCCTAAACCAGCTATTTACTGATAGTTCTGTTCTATGGTGTCTTTTTTTATGTTTACTCTTTAAGTTGGTTGTGGGTTTATTTGGTAATGGGTTAAGAATTGACTTTTAAAAAAATTCTTCTCACAAAAATGTTTTTCAATAAGTTACCTAACCTCAGGAACAACTTTATTATATATTTAATTCCTTATAAACACCTGCATTTGTTTCTGGACTAGATACCTGTTCCATTATTCAGTGATTGATTCATGAGCCCACTACATATTATTTCAATCATTATAACTTCATAATTTTAGTTTTGGTGGGGCAGATCTCCTTCATGTGTGTTTGTCTTTCTCTCACCTTTGTAAGCTGCATGATAGCTGGGGACCTATCCTTTTTTTTTATCTTTGTGTCCTCTAAAGTACCTGGTGTACTCGATTAAGTATGCATTTGTTCATTGACAACCAGGTAGATGTAATCAGAAGACTTAAAACTCTGAGGCCACTTCTGAATTTCTGGCCACTTCATATATTTACCTATCCAAAAGACTTTTAATATGCTGTAGGGATGGGAAGGTGAAGGACTACTACATTATTGTACCTTATGAAATAGTAGTTGTTCGGTTGTAATGTATATAGCAGAACTGCTTTGGTAATCTTAAAAATGAATTCTTATTGACAATGAATACTTTTTTACATATAAAGTTATTTTTAAAATTCAAGGGGAGACATTATTTCTTTGCCTATATTGTTCCTAAAATAAATGAGTTAAATATTTACTTCTCTTTGGATCAATACAGAATCAGTTTCAAACTTTTCCTTTTAGGTAATTTTGAATTGCTCAGCTCTGCAGAGTTTATTGCATTTGCTGAGTAGCCCAAAGGAATCTATCAAAAAGGAAGCATGTTGGACAATATCTAATATCACAGCTGGGAATAGAGCACAGATCCAGGTAATCCCTTAGCATCTGTCTTTTTTCTTCTATTTTTATTGAGAAGATTTAGGTTGTTTTCGGTCGGTTTTACATTTTTTTTCCCATTATTGCCTTGCAGACCATTAATTTCCAACATTTCTGTTTTGTTTACTTATTTTTTTATCCTACCTTACAGAGGTTTTATCCTACCTTACAGACTTTTGACACTTACACTTTGGCCTTAGTTTTTCCCTATGCCTTTAGTATTTGATGTTGTGCCAAGACCTGAGAGAGTGTCTTATATTTTTTAAATGTTTTGATGGTCTTTATACTAAATAGATTGGTTTTACTCTTGCCAAGTAAAATATTTTTTTCTAGTGGACCTCATCTATTGGATAACTTCAGTTTTTCATGAAACCTTTGGGGACCCATTTTTCTCTTAAAGGTTACCTGCCCTTTAATCTTGTTCTTCTGTTCGGTGGGAGAGTAGCCCACATGGAAGATAAGCAGTGGGCCCAGGGGTTCAGCATGGCTCATGAGAAAGGCTGAGCAACTGGTTGTAAAAGATAAAACACAGATTTAGGGGACTTTGAGCTGAGGGGAATCATAGAGGTTATCGTATCCAATCCGTTTATTTAAGGATAAAACTGAAAAATTATTCATTCAAGGGAACCTCTAGTTAATGACAGATGGAGATGAAGTGTCTTTTCACTAAACTTTGCCGACTTTCTTCACTAGTATAATAGTGTTCTTGATCAGGGAAGTGTGGTTAGTCATGCTGCCAGGGACTGAGACTGAGAGCTGTAGCAGTTCATACCATAGCATGCATACTAGGGGATTTCAGTGACAGTTGATTACCTCCTACTGTGTTAGGCTCTTATGTAGAATTCCTCAGTTTCTTGATGTAGGAAATCATATGAACCCATTTTAGGTTCTTGAGCTATGGAGAAACATAAAGAAAGTAACTTGAAGCAGACTATGTTAGTGTTTGTATATAAGAGGGGGTGTGTAAAAGTACTCTGCCTAACTATAGGCTGTGCTGGTAATCTGGGTGGGCGTCGGTAGGTTGGAATAGGATTGTGGCAGTGGTAAAAGGGAAGGAAGAGGGTGGCTCAGGATATTTTAAATTGAGAATGTAGAGGAGACTTAGTGACTGATGAAATTTAGAATAAATAAATAAATACAAAAAAGAGCCTTTGTAAGTACAAAAAGAGAGGTTTGAGAGGAGACCTGATATGGAGGGTGGATGATATGTTTGAAGTGATTAGTAGATCTAAAGCAAGCCATTGCCTGTCTTGGGCTGGGGTGCCCAAAAGTGAGGACTGTCAAGTGTCAGAGTTGGATGCTGTGAACAAAATGAGACTAGCAGAGGAACATAAAATTGAACTTCTATAAGTTATTATTGTGGGTGGAATGAGAGAGGACAATCAAAGAGAAAAGAATTCAGGCGGAAAACTAGGAGATTATAAGAACACAGACTCTACCAAGTACAGTTGAAAGGTCTCAGGGGTAAGAGGACTTCTTCCAGTTAATTTTTAAAAGGGAGAGAGGTGTCCTTAGTGAAGCCAGCTAAAAAGTTATAATTAGTATCGTGAACATTTTGCAAATTTTGTAATTTCCCGTTTCATTTAATTTGTAAATTTCAGACTGTGATAGATGCCAACATTTTCCCAGCCCTCATTAGTATATTACAAACTGCTGAGTTTCGGACACGGAAAGAAGCAGCTTGGGCCATCACAAATGCAACTTCTGGAGGATCAGCTGAACAGATCAAGTAAGTATGAGCCAGGTAGCATCTTATAAATTAAAGGAAAAATTTATATCTATTAGTGATGAATGCTCAATTCTAATCTCTTGGAATACTGTTCTAAGTTTCATAACTAGACTCACATGTGTATTTAATTCTTCTCCCACCCCCTCCTGCTGAAATATTCTAGGATAAGAGAAGTAACGCATAGTTGGGGTTTGAGACAATGGAAGTTTTTATAGGGTAGCTTTAGCCTACTCTGGAGCATTTTGGTCAGAAACAGGTAATCTAGAAGGCTACTTGTAGAAGCCTTAAGAGTCCAATGTTGGTACCTAATTCTTGCTGGTTTTTTTTAAAATATTTTTTTTAATTTATTTTTGAGAGAGAGAGCACAGAGTGTGAGCCTGGGAGGGGCAGAGAGAGAGGGAGACACAGAATTGGAAGCAGGCTCCAGGCTCCAAGCTGTCAGCACAGAGCCCATCTTGGGGCTCGAACTCATGAACTGCGAGATCATGACCTGAGCCAAAGTCAGACACTTAACCAACTGAGACAGCCAGGTGCCCCTAATTCTTGACATTTTTAGTTCAGATGTCTTAATAGAACTGGATCAGACTTGAAAGAGAAATCTATCTTAGAATGAAGTGCCAAATTCAGTAGAGGCAGTGGGGTGCCCGGGTGGCGCCGTCGGTTAAGCACCCGACTTTGGCTCAGGTCATGATCTTGTGGTTTGTGGGTTCGAGCCCTGTGTTGGGCTCTGTGCTGACAGCTAGCTCAGAGCCTGGAGCCCGCTTCGGATTCTGTGTTTCCTTCTCTTTCTGACGCTCCCGTTTGAGCTGTCTCTGTCTCTCAAAAATAAATTAAAAAAAAATTCAAATTCAGTAGAGGCAAGTGTCTCCTGAAGTCCTGTAGTATTCAATAAAGAAATATCTGTATTAGCTTGAGACTTAAATGCTCCTTGGGTGGCTTATAATCTTAATGGTTAGAGAAAGCATAAATATGGACAGGAATCAGTTCCTCAGAGGAACATCATATAATTAAATTCTAACTTAGGACTTTTAGTATTTCAGATAGATCAAAAAAGATAAATGAAAGGAAAGATGGAACCTAGACTCTTCTTAGTTTGCCTCACCTTTCTTTATGGGGAATTCAAATGAGGGGAAGATGATTTCAAATGAGTGTTGAAGTACTAATCCCTTTCTCATATAGAGTATCAGGAAAATAAAACTACTTCTCATATTGTTGCTTTGAGGGTTAAATGTTGGCACTTAACTATAATTTTTAGCGCTTTGTTAGTAATTTTAAAATGTAAAAGGTAAAATAGTCCTAACATTTCAGTAATTGATTAGATACAGAAGATAACTCTGTACCTGAAATAATATTTAAATAGATTAACACATTTAGTCTTAAATCTATTAATAGCTATTTGCAAATAGCGATTTTGGTAAAGTTCATCACGGACAGGTTTTCAGAACATTTCAAGTGGTCTTCAGAAGCATTTTGTATGAGATTAGGTCTTTTTCCACCTCCTAAGTTTCTGTTTTGGGGTACTAGGATTATAAATATGCTACCACAAGTAATGGCATTTATCCCAGTAATAAGTAATGTAGAAGATAGATGTTTTCTTAATTGAAGGTTAAACTGTACACGTATTTTTAAAACATTTCTTGGGGTACCTGGGTGGCTCAGTAGGGTAAGCATCTGACTCTGGCTCAGGTCATGATCTCACAGTTCATGGGTTTGAGCTTCACATCTGGCTCTGTGCTGACAGCTCAGAGCCTGGAGCCTGCTTCAGATTCTGTGTCTCCCTCTCTTTCTACCACTCCCCTGCTCTCTCTTTGTCTCTCAAAAATAAATATAAAATAAAAATAAAAATAAAAAATTTCTAAAATACCCTGAATAGTTTCATCAGAAACTATTATTATTTTGCTCTTTTCGAAAAGAATAGAAAGGCTATTATTCCTTTTTAAAATTCAGCTTAGGTATTTAATATTAATGAAGTTTATTATCAATCTCCTAGCAGTTTCTTCTTACCTAGATGAAGAATTATCTTGAAAAATTATTACAAAAATATTATAGTCCACATTGCAGAAAATAAACTAATAAAAGACATCTGGGTGGTTTTTGCTTATTCTTGTTGAGTAAACAGGATGTAGATGCAAGAACCAATTAGAGTAATTTGGAAATACCCACAATTTTAGGTTAAATAAAATGAAATGCTAAACATTCCTTGGTTCTTGAGAATGAGGAATAAATATGGCTTTGACTTCAAGTTTCATGTAAGAGAAGTGGAGATTTGGTTATTTTGGAGGAGAGAGGATAGCAGGTGAGATGTGAGGGAATGTGTACAGATAATGTTCTTGGAAGAGGCAAATCAATACAGCTATAGGTTATTCTTTTGCAAGATGAAGAATTGATGGGCTTTGGAAACTGGGATTAGGGTTTAGTGTCATCTGAGTCTCTTTAGTCTTAAGAGTAATATGAAGAACATAGCATTTTGAGCGAAGGAAAGAACAATTAAGATGCTCTTAACATCTTAATTAACATAGCGTACAGTGATGGCCAGGATTAAGATAATACAACAGCAGGAATTATGGATTTTGATACCGGAAAGAAGGATCTGTAAGATTTGTTGGCAAGTTGTAAGTACCAAGGAAAGGGAAGAGTCAAAGATAACTAGAAAATAGTAGGTGGGTGCCCCTTCATAAAAATTAGGACACAGCAGAAGCAGTAGTGGCATGTAATAGTGGTGATTAATCTCTTTGTACTCTTTCTTTATGCTTTTGTATGTTTCCCACAAAAGAAGCTTGGTTTTTGTTTTTTAAGAGAAACTGAGAATGATACAGATATGTTCAGGGAATGGTTGATAGGTTTTGGTGACTCAAAACTATGGTGTAAAGGAAGGAGAAATGGTCAGAAATGGCTTTAAGCTTGACTTCTGTTAATAAGATATATAGCCTTTAATTGTCAGTGAACATTTAACTAGAGCTAGACATAATACTTTTAAATTCATTCTTGAGTAAATAATAAAGCTAAATATGATATGAACCTACTTAAAAAAGTAAAGAACATTTTTAGTTTTATAGGAAAATTAAGATGATAGTACATGCATAGTTCCTCTGTACTTCCCTCCCCTGTAGTGTCTTCTATTAATCTCTCGTATTTAGTAGGGCTACATTGATTAATGAGCCAATACTGATACATTATTAACTAAAGTTCATAGTTGATATTAAGAATCACTTTTTGTCTTGTACAGTTATATAGGTTTTGGTGAATTCATGTCCTGTTTCCTACCACTGTGGTGTCATACAGTGTCACGCTGCCCTAAAAATCCCCTCTGCTTCACCTATTCATCACTGCTCCTTTACCCCACCCCTCAAATCTCTGGCAACCGCTATACTTTGTCTTGGCAAAGTTTGTCTTTTCCAGAACGTCATGTTTTGAATCATATAGTGTGGAGTCTTTTCATGGCTTGATACTTTCTTTTTATGACTGAATAATACTCCATCTCTGGATATACTACAGTTTATCCAGTTGCCTATTAAGGGATATCTTGGTTGCTTTTAGGTTTTGGCGGTTGGAAATAAAACTGGTGTAAACATTTGTTTAAAGGTTTTTGTGTGGACCTGTTTTCATCTCAATTGGGTGAATGTCCAGTGTATGATTACTGGATGGGAAGCTTTGTACAAAACCACCAAGCTGTCGTCCAAAGTGTCGTCCTATGTTGCATTTCCACCAAAAAAAAAAAAAAGAAAGAAAAAAAAAAAGAAAAGGGTTCCTGTTGCTCCATATTTTTGTTAGCATCTGGTACTGTCAAGTATTTTGGATTTGAGCCATTTTAATAGGTGTGGCATCACTGTTTTAATGTGTAGTCCTCTAATGACATAATAATATTGAGCATCTTTTCATATCTTACTTGCCATCAGAATATCTTTGGTGAGATGTCTGTTCAGGTCTTTTGCTGATTTTTAAATTGAATTATTAATTTTCTTGGAGTTTCAGGAGTTCTTTGTACAAAATACAACTGGCCTGTTGTACCCCAGGTGGTTTTAGCACGGGTTTCAGAGGTGTGGTTATCTATAGGAACAAAAATGAAATCAGTCAAAAGTATACTATTTTGACAAGTTGCTCATATTAAAAGTAAGAGGGCATTCCAGTTTCTTGGAGCCCAGTAATTGTGGAGGGGAAAAAATGGAGATGGTGCTAGAGAACTAGTTTTCATTTATTTGTATTTTTTTTGTGATAAAGTGTAGCTTGAGGTGATTGAATGGGTGCCTATTTCTGTTTCTACAGTTGAGAATGACACTTATTTCATGAAAGTTTTATGAAATTGAGAGCCTCGTTTGACTAAATTGTTCTTTGTATTAATTTAGGTACCTTGTAGAACTCGGTTGTATCAAACCACTTTGTGATCTTCTCACAGTCATGGACTCTAAGATTGTACAGGTTGCGCTAAATGGCTTGGAAAACATCCTGAGGCTTGGAGAACAAGAAACGAAAAGGAATGGCACTGGCATTAACCCTTACTGTGCTTTGATTGAAGAAGCCTATGGTAAGATAGAGTGTTGAATATATGTTTTTCTTGCTTTTCTGGCTTGTCCACATCTGTCCGTGACAGCAGACTCCTAAGAAAAATTTGTTCTCTTATGAGTAATAATGTTTACTGTGTACGACTGGAAAAGAATATCCATTAATTGCGAAGAGAAGTGAGTACCCTTCAATTAGCAATTTTGACATTGGGTTCTAAAGCTCTTTCCAGGTCCTGGACTCTGCTTGCCCTTATGGGCACTTTCTTACTAGTCCATCTGAACCTTTAAGAACAGCCATATCTACTGTATATGATGACTGACTATTCCTTTTCTAAGATTTACAGTTCTTTGAATTGCATCTCTCAATTCCTGTGTTCAAGTGTTCCTGACTAAAGGTTTCTAAGGGTTTCATTTTAAAGAGTCACTATTTGCCTTTTGGTTTCTTCATTCTAACAATCTCTCAGGCTTAACTATTAATCATTGGTTTACCGATGTGCATTAACCTTTTAGTTCCTTAAGTGATTTTAATGCATAGCTCGGATTGAAAACCACTACTTCAGGGTTTGCTTATTCCTAAGATTTTGAATTAAGGATCACAGGTTATGTTCACCTTCAAGTTTATCAAATAATGTAGAATTGTTTTAAAAAAGATTTTTAACAATTTACCATTTTAAAAAGCTGCTTATAAAAGCTATACCCACTTAGTGTAAGACATTTTGAAATGTATAAAAAAATAAAAATTTTCCTCTACCTGGACATTTTTCATCCAAGGAGATAACTATTGTTAGTTTTTTGATGTATATA
The DNA here is from genome assembly GCF_006229205.1 of Suricata suricatta. Classification (NCBI taxonomy): domain Eukaryota; kingdom Metazoa; phylum Chordata; class Mammalia; order Carnivora; family Herpestidae; genus Suricata; species Suricata suricatta. The sequence continues at coordinate 67,620,031 of NC_043704.1, read as the reverse complement.
TATTTTAACATGGATATGTATGTATATGAATATGTATTGTTTTCCCTTTGAGCAGTGTTAACTTTTATTTCCAGTATTGTTATAGTGGTTAGGTTGCTTATGGCTACAAGTAAAAGCAAGCTTAGCTTAGATGGGCTTGAACTTAGTAAAGGGAATGTGTTGGCTAATTGGTCTAGTTGGATTTCTTAGTTTAAGCAGTAGAAATTGATTATGGTTATTGTAAGGGTATTTTACATTTGTTGACATATTGGATAGCTCAGAACTTAGAATCAGAGCCAATTAATTAGGCCATAGTTAGTTCAGTTGGAACACTTCTGCTACAGGCCCTGGACACTGGGTGATGTGGTGACTGCTAGGAATATTGCAGCTTCTGGGGACTGGTGGTTGTCTGCATATGTGTTTAAGGTGTCAGTTTGTAATACCAGCATTCAGATGTAATCCCAGTGAAGGATAATGTTATATGCTGTTAAAAAATACTAACGAGGTAGAAGTAGAGAAGAAAATCTTTCTTTAAGGTAAGAAAGGAGACTTGGCAAAATATAGTAACATTGGGATTTCCAACAGATATATACAAAGAACATATATGTATTCATAGACACACAGATTTTTCTTTTTCTTTATTCTTCATTCTAGGTCTGGATAAAATTGAGTTCTTACAGAGTCATGAAAACCAGGAGATCTACCAGAAGGCCTTTGATCTTATTGAGCATTACTTCGGGACCGAGGACGAGGACAGCAGCATTGCACCCCAGGTTGACCTTAGCCAGCAGCAGTACATCTTCCAGCAGTGTGAGGCTCCTATGGAAGGTTTCCAGCTTTGAAGTGATACTCTGCTTTCATGTTCCTGTGTCAGACCAGGCTACCCAGTCAAGTCCTCTTGTGGAGCCCACAGTCCTCATGGAGCTAACTTCTCAAACGTTTTCCATAATACTGTTTGCGCTCATTTGCTTGCCTTGCGCACCTGCTCTCTTACACATCCGGAAAACCTCTGGCTCTCTGTGGTGGAATACCCTTCTAATAAAAAGGGTAACCAGAACGGCCCACTCTCTTATGGAAAATCCCTAGGCTTTGGAGATCTGCGCTTATATAAGAGTCATGGGAATATACACATATTAATGTGGCTCCCTTTCTTTGTGGGGGAAAAAGAGGACTCCTCCTCATTCCCTTTAAAGTGGGAAAAAACACTGATATTAAAAGATGAGACTAAATCTTTCTCTTGAATTTCACACAACTACTTGCAACAAGGGAGATGTTTAGACCTGTTGTATACACTTCAGAGTACTTTTCATGCGTTCTTCCACACTGAACCCTTGGATTACCTGGTGGCTTTTCTAGCCAAATTTGCATTAATCCTTACTGAGACTGGATGGTTTTCTTTTCTCTATTGGCGCCATTCTTCACAGATATTAAAGTTAAACCATCCGCTCCCTCACCTTCAGCCTTCAGTGAATGTGCTTTCTTTCTAGTTGTCAGGAATGCTGAAGAATTTAACACTTTGACTCTTAAATGTGATACTGGTTTGAAGATTCCCTTAGAGCAGAAAGGAGAGGGCCACATATTAATTTGTACGGCTATCGCTTCTCTTTGGTCTTACGTGTCTTAGGATTTGGAAGTGGTTGAATTCCAATGCTGGTATGAAAATTTAGAATCCTTAGTAATCGAAACAATATCCTATCATTCAATAAAAAAGTAAAAAAAAAAAAAAATATCCCTCCAGTTTTCCCAAACTCAACCAGTGTGACTAGAGGCTGTATTTCTGCATTAAAACAAATGTTTCAGGCTTTGTGGTCCTGATGAAGGTCCTCATTAAATTGGGAATTCCTTAGGTGCTTTTCCCCTCTGTGACTGGCAGATAACACGTGTTTTTTTTTTTTTTTAAGGTAACTTAGGGAAATTTTTTTCCTTAGGTGCAGCTTGACTCTAATGTATTTGTGCTACATTATATGATCCCTTCAGTGTAGCATCCTTATCTTAAATAACCATCTTTTCAACATGACTTGTTCAACACAAATAAGGGCAGTGATTTTTTTTTTTTTAATAACCTCATTGTTTCCTAATCATTTCATCTCCTACTAGTACTGCCCAGTCAAGTCCCTCTATAAAATAAAAAGGTTTTCTACCTTCTGGCTCACTTAATGATAACTGCAATGTACCTGCAACTGGCGCTTCCAGTACTGTCTTCAGTGATCCACATTTGTGCTTGGACTGGAGTGAAGAAATAAGCTTAATTGCCAAGAGAACTGCAACTGAGTTCAATCTGACTTTTTGGTGCTAGATGGCCATCTTGACTCAATGTCTGGACACACTATCAGAAGATTTTTTTGTTTCGCTGTTCAAAACGAATTCTGAAGGAAAAGTCTCTCACTTCCGTTTCAGAGACTACCCTTTTAAGCCTCTTTAATCTCATCCTCTTCTAGAATTCATCATAACTCCAAAATGTAACTATTTGGGAGTTCCCCCGACAGGCTATTCTGCATCTCTGGTAAATCCTGCTGAACGGTAGGGATATTCAGAGCTTTCATACCTCATGATGTTATTTAAGCAGCCAACTTATGTGACCTGATTTAAATTTTAAAAAATCCACTTCATTCAAAGTAGAAAGATACAAAGACAAAAGGACATTAATCAGCCAAGTGTGTGATGCATTCTTCGCATCTAGTCTAGTTGTGTCTGTGCTCTGGATGGATACCGTCTGATGTCTGTCTGTTACTGATGGAGCAGCCACTGCAAAACTAGTCGATTCCCATCTATAACTTACTTTCTAGTGCTGCTTTGTGCTGAAAGGACATTTTAGTTTACTGCACTTGACCTGTAAAAGACTTTGATTCTTTGTAATTTTAGGGACAAATTAGGTGGCTAATTTAAAGAAAAACTTTCAATTTTGCCTTTACATCACATTAAAATATAACTTCTTTCAGAAGGGTAATAGAAGCACTGATTCATAGTAAAAATCTTGTTTTAACTTTGACTTTTTTTTGTGGCTGAGTTTTTTTTAAGCTGTACATCGCTGGTAACGTCATTTCTCTAGGCTGTTTTAAATTATGTACCTTCTGTTGGATAATTTTAAAAATTTCATTTTGATAAACCAGTTTGGATGGGGAAAAAGATAAAGCACACAAAGTTGTTTTCCCAGGTTAGTAAGAACAGAATCCATTGGGAGTTTTTGCCATTGCAGGTGTCTCAGTGAATGAATTAAACACAGTCCATTTAACTACTGTGGTCTATTTTCTGTCTAAAACAGGAATTTATCTTGCTCCTGTCCAGAAGTTCATGAGCCTTGAGTTACAAGCTAAATTTTTTTTGCAGTGAAATGGGTTAATATAAAATTGCAATTAACCAAAAGGTAAATCCCAGCATAACGCTTGGAATTGATAAAGCAGCAGCCTTCCTGGTTATGGAAATGAGACTTCAGGAGGTAACTAAGTCCTAATTTTAGTTCTCTGCCTCGCAGATTTTATTACTTTACTTTGAGTTTATTGAATGCCCTATCATTAAGATGCTACTCATTATAAAAGCATGCTAATTTCAACACACGAAAACTCTTCTGCAATATTATATACTGATCAGGGGAGAAAGCGGCTTGGTTATTCTCCCCTTTTTTTCTCCTCCAAACTTTCAAAGTATATTCTTTGAGATGAAAACGTGGGGGGGGGGGGACATCGAAAGCTTTTGGAATATAAAGGCACCCTGTATCTGAAGGAGCAGCAGGTAGATACAAACCAGGAAAGATTTTAAGATGATATGAAAAAAATATGGAGAGAGTTTTCTATGGAAGACTTTAATTCGTGTTCTTATCACTAAGTAGGACTCTTAAACTTAACCTTTGTCAGCTGTACTGTTTTTGAAAACTACTGCCCTAGGACTCCATCTGCGAGATGAAGCGAAATGGGCTCTGGGCCATTTTTCACATTGTCACAAATATAAACAATGACGTTATCCCATAATAAATCAATTATTATTGGAGATTGTTGCTGATTTGCCTGAGAAAAAAATATGTAATATATTTTATAAACCAAACTTTGTCAACTAAATCCTGCTGTCCATGGCCACTCACAGGCAACCTTCAATCTACTTCTCTAGTGCTAAACAAACATTTCAGTTACTTCAAATCCCCGAGTTTGTGGTTATATTATGAAAGGGTTTTCCTCAAGGTGAAAATTTTTTCTTCTTTTGCTAGTTAGTTTTGTGGATATTTCTATATCAATAGGCAAGTTGTTGCCTACTGATCGTTTACGGCTTGGAGCTTTTTATATATATTGGAAATCTTGATATCTAAGGATGTTTTTCACTTAAGAAAAGGGATCCACTTTTAGAAAGGGTCACTGTTTGCTTTTCATATTTACATACTATTTTCTACCTCCTACATTCCAAAACTTGCTCATTTACAGATAGGTGTACCTGTATATGAAGTTTCAAATCTGAATTTTTTGCCATCTGGAATTAACAGAGTCACTTTCTTCTGTTGTTAGGTGTGCAGAGTAAACACATATTTGCCAAGCTGGGAAATATTCTGGCTACCTTTCTTGATCATCAAAAGTTAAAATTATCAGGACACCTGGCTGACTGGCTCGTAAGAGCATTTTGGCTCGGACTCATGACCCTGAGCAATGAGTCAGGAGCCTATTTAAAAAAAAAAAAAAGTTACCTTAAAAAAATATTTTATTGCTTCCTTATGGGGCACTTGGCTGGCTCAGTTCCTAGAGCATGTGACTCTTGATCTCAAGGTCATGAGTTCAAGCCCCATGTTGGGAGTAGAGATTTAAAAAAAAAATTTTTTTTTTTAAAGTAAAGTAACTAAAAGCCAGATGTGGCAGTAGCACCGTAAGTCTGCTCTAATATGGAGAGTATTCAATAACATGCTTTATTATCAGAAAAGGATAGGTAACACCAGGACATCATAAGAATGTGTGATAAAGTAGAGCAAATACTGTATGCTAATTTAAAAGGTACCAAATTCCTACTGGGTTTAAAATGCATTTGGAAATTTGAGGCAAGAAGAAAAGATTATGAGCAGAGAAAGTCCCAGTCTGTTTTCCCATAAGTCAAAAGACAACTAGTCTTTGAGCTTTACTGTGTGCCAGGTGCCTGGGGAAGGGCTTCCATTTGTTCTATTTAATCCTACAACTGCTCTTTGAGGTGGAAAACTGTTACTATGACAGAGGTGCGAGAACTTCGCCCCAAGGACACAACTCATCGACACTGTCCAGTGGTGGGACAGCACCCTGCAGGTTGTGTCTGGAAGAAAGCAGGCATGGTAGAGGTGTTCTGTGCCAGGAACACTAAGAACTGGACTTAAAATAGCCACAGCTGGACCAGCTTTTCGTTGGACCATTCTTTCTGACTCTCATGAGCACCCTTAAAATAACTAAATCAGGTATGAAGTTGCTTTTAGGTTGCATATTTTGGTAATGTAGAGCCTGCCTCTCAGCCCAAACTTCCTTCCCCTTCTGTGGTGCTAAAATTCTGTATATGACCTGACAAAACAACAGAAGTTAATATATATGCAAATGATTTTGAGTTTAATAGCATAATGGGTAAACTTAGAAACATGTTTCCATTCAACAAACTCAACTGTAGAAGGTATTGACCCAGAGGAGGAAGGGCTTTGGAATGAAGAACTCTGCCTTAGAAAGCAGTGCCATCCATGGACGTGAATTTAACACAGCTGACTTCCTAAAGGAGTATCGTCCCAAGGAGTATAATAAGTTAGATCACCTTTTAATGTATGTTGCTGAGTATGTTCTTACTTCATCATTATGACCACTTTATGTTGTTTTTCAAAGTGTTCTTACACTTTGATTTGGAATGGATCTGATGATTCTTTGTACTTGAATGTGGTCTGTCAGGCCATGGGTGAGTGCCTTGCACATAGTAGACTATTCAATAAATATTAAATGACTGAAGGAATATGGATCTATGTGATATTAGTAAAGGGTAATTGGTAACAAAAGAAAAAGGAATTCTTTTATGCTGCTGTTTGAAACCAGGAATTAACTCTTAGTGTCTCAACATGTGTTTTATATGTGGTTACCTTTCAGGAGGATATAATTTGACATGAAATTTACAAAAGCAGACATTGTCATAGCAGAAGTAAATTATATAAAGACAAAAAAACCTATGCCTTCTGGGAAAAGTTATGGGTATATTTACAGGATAACCAATATATATATATATATATATATATATATATTTATATTTAACACAGCTGACTTCCTAAAGGAGTATCGTCCCAAGGAGTATAAGTTAGATATATATATATATCTCAGCCCTGTGTGTTTGTATATACCAAAAAAAGCTATCAGTCTCTTCTGATACATTCTAAAGTTTAAAAACAATCTTTTTTCCAATTACATCCAACTTGTGTGGAAGCTCATGGTTGAAATAGACCTCCCCCCCCCCCCCATTTTTACTATTGTATGTATTGCTGAGAGATTGTACTGGCCAGGTATTTCTTTCTGAAAACAGAATCTTCAAATATAACTAGTTCCTGCAGACTACACTGTCCTCTATAGTGAAAAACCACAATATGATCATTGCCTTATCTAAACCACCTGGGCCCAGCATTTAGCATAATGAGTTAGGAGAACGCAGAAACCCAGATGATCAGAGTGGTGGAGAAAGGACAGCATAGGGTTTGAGAGAAATGTGGACAGGCTGGGGTGCAAACTACCATATAAAGACTAGAATATTCCAAGATTTAGTTTTGAATATGAGGAGAATCCTTCAGAAGTCCACAGTGATTGTGATTTGCTAGGGATTGACCTCGTTTTTAGATTAACACCAGTTGAGGATTTTGGTGTCCCCTTTCACTTTAAGAAATGTCTCTGTTTAGATAAATTATAGGCCACTCCATATTTAGCTCAACTAGATTTGTATATATTTAAATTGCTAGTAGTCTTAAAAAGTGTATATAGTTCTATTCTTGATTTTTGAGGACTGGATTTGGTTAATTGGAGCTGCCATGAGGGGAGTTGGTCAAGATATTCCTTAATATAGGATTCACTCCAGTCCTAACACATAACCAAAAAAAAATTATTAAAATTTTTTTAAGGTTTTATTTATTTTTGATTCAAAGAGAAACAGAGCATGAGAGGGGGAGGGGCAGAGAGAGGAGGAGACACAGAACTGGAAGCAGGCTCCAGGCCCTGAGCTGTCAGCACAGAGCCTGACGCAGGGCTTGAACCCGCGAACATGAGATCTAACCTGAGCCAAAGTTGGAGGCTTAACGGACTGCGCCACCCAGGCGCCCTCCAAAAAAAGTTATTTTAATTTTTTGACCTATTTGTGGCATTTCTATTTAGAATATCTGCAAACTTTACTGAGGGGCAAGGGAAATAAACCTTTAAACCATTGAGACCTTGAGTTCTAAAACTTTTATGGGAAATCTAAAGAAATAAAATTGATTTCTACAGAAGGAAAATCCAAATTACCTATCTGATGAAGATTAAGGGCAGCAAAAATAAAATTGTTAAAAATTTTTTAATGTTTTTATTTTATTTTTGAGAGAAAGAGAGACCAAGCACAAGCAGGGGAAGGACAGAGAGAGAGAGAGACAGACGGACAGACACAATCCAAAGCAAGCTCCAGGCTCTTAAGTGTCAGCACAGAGCCTGATGTGGGCCTCGAACTCACAAACAGATCATAACCTGAGCTAACCCTGAGTCACCCAGGCACCTCCAAAATAGAAATGATTAAAAACAGACTATATGAGGAACTTTGAGAACAGCAAATGCAAAGCTCTAATTAAGGTTTCTGCCCCTTTGGGTTTACCTGTATCAGTGTTCTCTACTCCTACACACTCCTCATTGCTGATGCTCTCCTCCTCCAAAGACAAACTATGAAATTCTTAGGCCTAATTCATAAGGACCATGCATGGTACCAGAACTACATGTTAATCTTAGAACATGACTAACAAAAAGGTTTAACTAGTTATAGTCCTAGCTTTAATTTTCTTTACACAAGCTCCTGATGTTCTATGTAAACAAAAATTCCAGGCATCAAGAAATGATTTTAATTGTGGAAATCTCTTCAAATTCTGAGAAAATCTTAAAAACTATTTCTGGATATTCCTACCAACACATTATTTTCTTCTTCTTTTTTTTAAGTAGCTCTACCCCTAACATGGAGCTTGAACTCACGACCTTGAGATCAAGAGTGGCATGCTGAGCCAGCCACGTTCCCTCCCATCCCCCTCATTCTTATATTTCTAGTGGGTTATTAAAATCTACTCCAGCACCAACACCCCATCCTAGCCCTCATGTCCTAGACTTGTCTAATTTTCACTTTCTTTACTCTCCTAGTGCATAGAACAGTTACTGGGAAAATAATTTAAATTCTTTGAAACAAAGCCTACACTTGGTTCTCTATAGCGCTTTTAATTTTTTTAATGAGTCAATAAACATGAAAACAGTTTCAATAGATGCAAAACTTTAGAGTGTTTTTAAGCTTCCCAGTAAAAATCACACTAATCCAGGCTAATATGAAAGAGAAGAGGAAGAGTTTAATCACAACTGGAATTTAAGGTATATAAAAAGGGAACATAAGTTCACTTTTAAAATTTTTATAAAGAGGAAGGTCCACGTTAATAAATAGCTAAGTAGAATCCTAACTTAATGTACATAAATTGTATGTCCCAATATTCTTAAAAGATGCTCTTCCTATTCCCAGCACCTCGTTATCGTTATACCATTAACTTGCACAAGCTAGGACTAAAGTTTTTGTTCAATTCCTTTCCAAATTCCAAACTAAGTAGTAGGGTCTTAAGGTAATGAAGTTTTTACTATGGTCAATTATAGGTGATCTAATTATGTCGTTGTGCCTTAAAGACTAGACTTTCAATGATCCTAATACAGGATAGAAGTCTTTATTTCCAAATGCTTAACTGTTGACTGACAAAAAAAAAAATCATTAAGAGATACTTGAGCCTCAGGGGCCTGCCTCAGTTGGTAGAGCAAGCCACTCTTGCTCTCCGGGTCTCCAGTTCAAGGTTCAAGCCTAACTGTGGGCGTAGAGCTTGCTTTAAAACAAAACAAAACAAAACAAAACAAACCCCTCCCATCTAGACTTTCAGCTATGCCAGCAGGAAAACCCTGTAAAGAAAATAGTGCCTCTCCTGAGCACTCTTTACTAAGTGATTACAGGTAAGGCAGAAACTCAAAAGACTTCCAATTTTTTGGTAAACCTTTTTGAAAGTAAACTGTAGGCCCAACTTGGGCCTGAACTCAGGACCTAGAGATCAAGAGTCTCATGCTCTACTTACTGTGTCAGCCAGGTGCCCCAGTAAACCTGTTCTTGTTAAAAGATAGTAACTTACATCTGAAACGCATCTATAATTTACTTAACACTCTCACACTTTCAAGGCCATTCAACTTTTGACTCTCTAAAGCCAATTACGAGTAAACCTTACACATTTCTTAAGCACGTCCCACGAACTTCCTTGTCATTTTCGGTCTCAAGCACCTATGCAGACCTGACCTGTCTTCTTAGAAAGTTTAAGGCTTTAGGCAGTGTTAAAACAAAAGTCTGCACATCTCCCCCGCCCCGCACTACCGTGTCAGGCTACCTAAGCACTGGCTTTTGGAGGCCCACACATATACTCTACCCTTCCCCAAACGTTTAGGCAAAACGTTCAAACCAGAAGCTTTATAATCTGGGCATAAATTCGGCTAACCTTCCCTTGCCTATTTGCAGCCTTGCTCACAAGCCACAGGCTCTATATACCAAACGAGTAAAGAGCAGAACCCACGCCACCCGCGAGGCGGAAATTCAGCCAGTCGGAGGCGTGGGCGGGGGGAGGAATCGACGCTACGTGCCAAAGGTGGGCTTAAGTTTTCCTCTATGGGAATCGGAACATTTAGTCTTTCTTCGTGATACGGTTCCCGAAAAGGAATGTTGTTTGAAATATTTGCTGCTACCCACGCTAGCCAGTCAGGTCTGGGAGAAACCCCGTTTACGTACTCACTCACCAAAGAAGATAGTCACAAACGTGCGTGCGACAACCACGGTGAAGAGGACCGGAAGGAAACGCCAGCGTCTCCTTTTGTGCAAGCGCAGGCAGACCTCTCCTATTGGTCGCCTCGGCTGGAAGTTGGTATGCACATGCGCTCTGCTGTCCTGCCAGCTGGGTGTGATTGACGCAGTTGGTACGCACCTGTGTTTATCCGCTGACTGAATAGCCAACCGCCGGAGCCACAAGTAGTGGTGCTTACGCAGGTTTTCTTTTACTTTCTGAAATCTCTTGTTTAAGCTGTTGACTCATTCATGCGTAAGTACCGAAAGTCTATCTGACTAGTAGGCTTGCTCAGTGTTCTCCAACATTTCGGAGTTGGGCGAGGGGCTCTGAAAAACTGTAGATCACCCACTCCCCTCGTTGCTTTGCACCGCTTTATACATTCGCAAAATACCCAACAGTAATACCTTGCTTGTCGACGACGCATAGGACTCTTAATACTATTTCTCAAGTACTTGTTTACGAAGGAAGCGAGGGAAAGGAGAAGTGGTCCAAGCCGTGCTGCGGAATCCTTGCATATAGTAGTTTAAAGACCGTCCAGAAATTAAAATAATCAAAAGGAGATTTATTTTTGAATCGGATATTTTAATCATTTTGCTGGGCATAAAGTCGGAATATTGGGCTGCCTTGTTCAGGACCGAACGCTTACCCAGCCTATTTTACTTGCAGCTTCAGAACCATGGCGACAAAGGAGGAAGGAGATGGTGAAGCGGGGCCGGGTCTTCCCTCAGCAGCCAATCGGAGCAAGCCAGTGTCTGAAAAACCAAACTATGCTCTTAAATTTACTCTCATGGGACATACGGAAGCAGTATCATCAGTTAAGTTTAGCCCTAATGGAGAATGGCTAGCAAGTTCTTCTGCTGATAAAGTAATTATAATTTGGGGAGCCTATAATGGAAGGTATGAGAGAACACTTTATGGTCACAGTCTGGAAATATCAGATGTTGCCTGGTCATCAGATTCCAGTTCGCTTGTTTCCGCTTCAGATGATAAAACGCTAAAGATTTGGGATGTGAGATCTGGAAAATGTTTGAAAACGCTAAAGGGCCATAGGAATTACGTTTTTTGCTGTAATTTCAATCCACCATCTACTCTCATCATTTCAGGATCTTTTGATGAGAGTGTGAAGATATGGGAGGTGAAAACGGGAAAGTGCCTCAAGACTTTGTCTGCTCATTCTGACCCAGTTTCTGCTGTTCATTTTAATTGTAGTGGGTCCTTGATAGTATCAGGTAGCTATGACGGTATCTGTAGAATTTGGGATACTGCATCAGGTCAGTGTTTAAAAACACTTGTTGGTGATGATAACCCTCCTGTCTCTTTTGTAAAATTTTCTCCAAATGGTAAATATATTCTAATTGCAACCTTGGATAACACTCTTAAACTGTGGGACTACAGCAGAGGCAGATGCCTGAAAACATACACTGGTCATAAAAATGAGAAATACTGCATTTTTGCCAATTTTTCAGTTACTGGTGGAAAGTGGATTGTGTCTGGTTCAGAAGATAATCTGGTTTACATTTGGAATCTTCAGACTAAAGAGATTGTACAGAAATTACAAGGTCATACAGATGTTGTAATTTCAGCAGCTTGTCACCCTTCAGAAAACATCATTGCATCAGCAGCATTAGGAAATGACAAAACAATTAAACTGTGGATGAGTAATTATTAAACCCTTTAGAAATCAAGTGGAAGAGCCGACTTGGCATAAAATAATATTTTTAAAAGATGGTTTCCTCTAATTTTGGCATGGTTTTGTATTTCTTAACATTATCTTACAAGATTTCAGACCTATAACCTAAACTTGTAAAGCAAGACAACTGGAAAAGCAAGTCTAGAACCTAGGGCTTCTGACTTTTAATTTTCAAGTCTGTTATTAATCTCTCATGTCTGTTCCTGAAGAGATTCCCATTCTGTTCCTTCCAGTGACTATCTTAGAGGATCAGCGTACTTGAGAAATATTTAGAAATAAGGTTCACAACACAAGACAGAACAACTGATTAAATGTGGAGAGCAAGGTAGTTTGGAATAACCAGTGTTTCTGATTTGGGAGATCAGATAGGTGAATACGAGCATAAGCCTGAGATAGTGGTGGATTGGAGATGTGTAACATGCCACACACACACTTTAAGTGATAGCCTATATGATGGGACATGAAATGGTTCCATGGAATCAACTTTATAATTGGAAAAATAAGACATGGTTAGGTTTGTTCTGAGAGTCTAAGAATTTTTAAGTTTCTATTAAGATAAAAACTAAAAATACACCAAAACATTATAAATGGCATTTTACTGGAGGACCTCTCACTACCTTGTTAGATTGTGCCCTCATGATTATCAGGCAAGCTAAATGTCTGAATGAGGCGAGGCTGTTCTCTTCCACTATGTGTCTGATCCACTAACTCCCACCCATGCTTCAAACTGGTTCAGAAATTACCACTTTGTAGACCATCACTGCCTCCCTGACTCCAATCACAGCTGACAGCTGAGTTAGGCTTTCTTGTTCCTTTCTCTAGCTTCTGTTATAAAGTTCAGAATATATCTTTTACCAAATTGTATTGTAATGGTTTTAGGGGCCATGTTTCCATTAAATAATGAGCTCTGTCAAGTATGTTTTTACTCATTTTTGTATTCTCAGTGTTTATATATATAAGGGACTAATGATGAATGACAATGTACTATTACCATCACCACCACCACTTTATTCATTCCTTGCCTGCTTTGACACGGTTTTGGAATTAAGTCCCCACAGTATTACTTTTGTTGATTAAAAGCATTTGGCCACAGGCTCACAGATTAACCTGGGGCAGACAGGGCTTATAGGAAATATAAAGTGGAAAAGTTCCTTCCCACTCTCCCTACAGAGACATGAGAAACATGAAAAAAGTATCTAGAAATTAAGCAAAAACAGTACCACAATAATTGAAAGTAAGAGGGGAAAATAGTCTTAATTTTTTTGTATTCTTTAGTATCTTGTAATAGTGCCAATTTAAATCTGATTTAGTTGACAAATTCTGAGGAATATAAGGTATTAAAGTTATTTGGAGGGTATGACTGCCAAGAAGGTATTGTGTTAAGGTACATGGAGAATGGGGATTAGACAAGGTCAAGTCTGAAATTCTAGCCAAGAAATTTATACTTAAATCATAAAGAGGTAGTTACTGAAGGTTAATGAATAGCAGAATGACACAAAATGAGAAATGATCATGTAAATGCTTGCTGCATGGTAACATTTGTGAGTTTTGATTTAATGAAACTTTTATTATAGTAAATCTCCAAGGTAATACTTTAAAATATTTCTTTAGAAGTCAAAAATGATGTTCTATAAAGAAAAATTACTTATTTTTAAAAGAAGTAGATTTAAATCAACTTGGTATCTAAAACGTTAAGGTCAAATTACTCTAAACTAAAGTATATCAACAGACATCATCAGATAGATTAGGAAATTATATTTGGTCTATTACATTTTACTTAGTATTTTATTACAATACAGCTGCATATATTACTTTCTGTCTGTTACAGTCCTCTAGAGACAGCTATCAGGTTGGGATGGCTGTAAGGACTTGTCATTCATGTCATCCATTAATACTATGAAACATGAGAATATATGAAATACTTAAAATAGAAACCACCATCCATACCTAAATATGAGACAGCTTGGCATCGCAAAGTGTAAATGAAATACATACTGGATGCAAATACTTATCTTTCAACACTAATAAGAATATGCATTTATAGATTTTCATAATTGAGAAATTTAGTGTAAAGGCAAAAAGGAAAGGACCAATTGTGAACTCTAAGCCATGGAGTCAAAGAGGTGACTGCTGGCCCCAAAGCAACTTTCTGGCGCTGGGATTTCAGAGTCCTCAGAAACCTGTGGCCAGACCAGTCTCATCAACCCACCAGGACCTTTCCCAAGACTGCTGACAGGCCTCTGCCTGCCAGCATGCCTGAAGGTGGCAGAGTGGGATCTGGCTGTTTCCGGGGGTTCTCAGAAGCACCCTGATATTCGGGGAGATTAGCTCTCTAGGCTGTACCCGGGCAGTAGACTGAGCTAGCTTTCCTTGTCTCTCTAGAAATGAGTACACAAGAGAGAGAAATACAGAACTGGAAGCCATGTTGGCTTCTGCTGAGAAATCACTTTAGTAATGAAAATTAAAGATATGGTATCTGACTCTCTAAAGAAGAGTTAATATTAAAGTTTAAATGATTTGCCCCATTTTTCTCCAAAAAGTTGAAAGGCTGCATTTAACCTGGATCAAAGCCACAAAATTACACACAGGTCATTTTTTAAGGAAATTTATTTGTACCACTATAGCAGAAATCGGGAAATTATGCTTGTGCAAACCATACTTTCATGCAACAGATCCTCATACCATATTCCTTTTAATAACAGGCTAATTGCTGCAACATTATTCCTGATTTTTAAAAGCCAGCCAACATGGATACCTCTGCTACTCTGCTTTGGCCTTCACAGCCGCTTCCTCTCTCAGGCGAGCTTTCTTTTCTAAGTTCAGGCTTGTTAGAGTCTCGTTTCTTCTGGCAGCCTACGGTGAAACAGATTTGAACACGTGATTACCCTGCACGCATGTCAACAGATTAACGGGCAGGGCCTGCCCACAACCGTCTGCGTGTGCACACGGGGTGCAGACCCCTCCTCCCCGTGCCGCTGCTTCCTCTAACGCTTCCAGTCAAGCATGAGAGAAATGCGGCACCTCTACCTTCTCTGTCTTTCTGGTGGGTTTCTTTAAACCTAGCTTTTCCCTTTTTTAACTCTTTAGTATTGAATACCTTTTTGTTTCCATTTCTATCCTTTCCTTTCACTTTTCTTTGTTGCTACCATTTCTCCTATTCTAACTCATTTGTATACTTTCATACCCTTGTAATTCCTTACTCCTCTTTTACCAAAAATATTCAGCTTTGGAGATCCCAGACTTCACTAAATACTGTGACTGACAGCTCTCACCAGTATCAATCCAACCACTCCAACCTGTGGGAGCAAACAGCAGTGGGGGAGAGGCTACCGCCCTCCTCCCTGGTTTCCTTCCTGGGGACCTATTGCACACCTGTGAAGCTTACATAAAAGCAGACCGGTTTCCAAAGCTTTATACCAAATAAGTGAAACTAGCACTCATTACATAAGGTGGGATTTTCTTCTGTGTAATCTCACGTGTAAAGATTTAGGCATGGGACGAGGTGGAAGAAGGAATGGCACGTTGATGGTGAGGACAGAACATACAATGGCTAACTTCTCTCTTCTAAATAGCATTAAGTCTGAAAGTTCTCCATTCCAGTAGCATTTACCAACTTTTAAGAATTAGATAGTTCCATGTCAAGTAAATGAAATGGCTTTTTGGTACATAAAGGAGAGAAAAGAAGCTCTCTTCAAGCACATGGCGTATATCCTAGGATGAGGCTAGAGGAAATCCCAGGGGGTGACTTGTTTCTGGAGTATTTAGACTCAGCATGGTATAATCAGGTATACAAAACCAATGCAGACTTCTTGGAATTCTAGAAGGCCCTACCTCCTGTCCACAAGCTTCTGCAGGTTCCAATCTGAGAACTAAGCATGAGAAGTCAAAGAGGAAGTCAGAAGAAAAACTGAGGTGGGGCAGGAACAGAGCTGTCCTGGAAAGAACTTTACCTAGTCCTGCACACTTGTCCCTCATGCTCCCATAAGGTCAGCCTAAATGGTCAGTATTTTCCATTCCAAAAGTCTGAAGAGAGCCAGGTGTTCATTTCCTTTTACTCTGTACTCACTGGGGATAAGAACCTTTTTAATATCATAATAGACATATCTCTTTCCATATGTAAGCATGATACATAAAATTAGACATAATATTAAAATAAGAGTTTGTCAAGTGTTGCTGTATATAAAAAAACATATTTTAATCACAAGATAGTATGATACGAGTTTGGAAACTTGAAAAGTAGGCTCTACACTTTTATCCTGCCACTTATTTGCTATGTGACTTTGGGAAATTGATTTAATAGCTTTGAGCTTCAGGTTCCTCTTTTATAAAAAGTATGGATACTAAGAGAACCACTGCTTAGGTTCTTAGGGTACTGTGGTGATTCAGTGAGCTTAACAGTACCTGTGACATAATGAGCACTTGATAAGTGGGAGCAATTTTACTATCAACCTTAATTAGATCGGTCTAGATTCAAACTGTGGCTCTGCCATTCAGGAGATGTGTGACCTTGGGCAAGTGAGCAAAGCTTTGTAAGCTATGTTTCCTCCTCTATAAATGAGGTGCTAATAATAGCATCGCTTCCACCATGCTGTTATAAGGTTCAAATGAAAGAACAGCCAAGTGCTTAAAAGACAGTGAGTATTCAATTAATGATAGCTTTAATAACAATGTGTGTTAAACAGAGATTTCTGGACTTGAATGCCTACGTACCTGTTTAGGAGCTACGGTCCTTATAGGTAAGGACCGTGTGGCTGAGCTTCAAGTAAAGAACAGTGACGAGGATTCTCACCAGGGTTAAGGCAGTTCAGTGTGGAAAAATAAGCCCATGTACCTGGCACGCTTTGTCACTAAATACACAAGTGTCATTTTTTTTTTGTTTCACAATTCTTTATGACATCTGTGATAACCAAACACTTTTTTTTTGTTTACTTTATGCAAAACTAATTCAGTCCTTTACCTTGCAAAAGTTAGGATTTGCTGTTTATCCCCAGACAGGCTATCCCGGATTTGTCCCTACTGCATCTTACTTTGTTTCTTATCATTTCTCGTGTAGAGAGTAATCAACGCTCTCAGAGTGAATACGAGGGTCAACACCTTATTTCCTTTAGATCCTTGGTAGAAAACAGAGACAGAGAGGAAGTCCGCTCTCACCTTCTTGCCCTCAATAACCATCAAGACGCATCCAGCCACGGTTAAGGCAATCATCACATAGCTGATCTTCACCCGGATCTTGTTCTTTGCAGCGTCAAGCATCTCAAACCTAGGAACACAATGAGATGAAAGTTAACATTTCTCTTTCTGAAGCTGCCTGCAGGAAATAAAGCTCTACGTACGACAAGTCAGAAGTGGAGTGGTACCCATAAATACAAAAAAGATGTGAGACCTGGAAATCTTGTAGGATTTGGGGGAGGATAGGGAATTTTCACAACTCACTCTAAATTTACATACAAAATCCAACAAGGTAGCACAAACTTAAAAGAAAGAAAAAAGAAAAAGCGTGAAGACAGAAAGTGGGTCCAGGAACAAAGGGGGGGAAAAAGAGCAAGATGTATTAATCTATGCTTGCTATGCTGGTCCCCAATTTTGGCTTTCAAGTTTCACAGCAGTCAATGCTAACAGTGAAACCAGAAGCTATTTCTCCCTGGCATTCTTAAGAAGATGTTATATGATACAATGATTGTCTGAACAACATCCTGACAACAGACACTGCAATGAACTTCATGGATTTCATGTTTCAACATGAATCACAATTCAGACAGAAAACAAATGTGGGCGAGAGTTAAATAATGTGCTCTTAATACCCAGGTTTTTGCTTTCTGCCTTGAACTAGGAATAGATTTAATAATCTAAATCTAATACTTAGATTTAGAACCAGGAATAGATTCCAGAGAATATCTGAAACAGCAGAAAGATCCTTTAAGCAATGCTTCCTTAATGTTTACCTTTTAACTAATGTTTTGCTAAAACTGTGTGACAGTGAACTTGAGACTGCACTCTTTGGCAAGTACGCCTTTGAACCTGTCCACTGAATACAGATCCATGTGCCTTAACAGAACACTGAGGGCTGGATTATCATTCTTGTGTGAAAACTAAGAGGCCTAACAAGGAAGACTTTAAAGAGAAGGCCACTCCACCTTTGTGATTCTGTGTTTAGGCAGTGAGCTGCCGTCCTAGTACATGAATCTAGTAGATAGATCCTCAGGCCAAGGCATGAAGAGTCCAAACGGGCCCCAGAGAGAGCAACAGCCTACTCAGTAGGAATGTAAATAGGAAGTGATTATCTCTAGATGATGGGATGGGAGTGCTAACTTTCCTTCTTCCTCTCTTTTTTCCCCCCAGATTTTTAGTACCATTACTTTTGAAATCAGGAGGGAAAAAAACACTTTGCTTTCTCAGGAGAGTACACTGTCGCCTTAGCTAGGACAGATCACGGCTTTCCTACTGAAATAATTTTAGTTAAAATAATGTGCTCTTTAATTTGATGGACGGAAGTAGAACAGCTTTGTTAAAGCCATTGTAAATACAAAGCAAATAATACTTCTCTTCCTGGGAAAAGATACCCGGAATGAACTCAGATCTTTTAAAACCATGCCTTGGAACCAGAAACCAGAAGGTCCAGGAATCATTTCTTGCTAGAAGGGAACATCTAAGAGCTTTTTTCCCAACTCCCTGTCAGTGAAAATGATGATGCCCCACAGGGGAGATGGCATCTTCTTCTCACAATTTCTTGGCTGAGATGCAAACCAATCGGGGTCTTTAATTTCAGGAGGCTGGAGCAGTGCTTCTCAACCAGAGTTTGTTTTATTTTGTTTTGTTTTTTGTCCCCCAGGGGACCATTGGCAATGTCTGAAGACATTTTTCGTTGTTACAACTAAGTGCCACTGGCATCTGGAGGATGAAAAGAGTAAGCAAGGAGGCTGCTAAACATCTTACCATGTACACAACAGCCTCCAACAACGAAGAATTATCTGGACCAAAATGTCGATAGCACTGGGATGAGCAACCCTGAGTCTACAGACTCAACCTACACTCATCTACAGACTCTGAAAACGTCCCAAGATCTCAGCCACAGCTGGCTTTA
Organism: Suricata suricatta; assembly: GCF_006229205.1. Lineage (NCBI taxonomy): Eukaryota > Metazoa > Chordata > Mammalia > Carnivora > Herpestidae > Suricata > Suricata suricatta. Next base: position 67,601,248 of record NC_043704.1, on the reverse strand, counting down.
AGGAAGTTGGTGATAGGAAGCACGCTTTCCTGGATCCTAGAAAGAATATGTTGTTCTTAAATGCTTGTTATGCCTTTGGTTGCATACTTGAGTGGAGTTTGTAGAATATAATTACTGTCAATGGTACCTAACTGATCTACCTAGATTAAAGACAAGCAAAAAACAGTGAGCATCACTGCTTAATGCAATTCTGTAGCTAGGAGAGGAAATCAATCAGCTGACCTTAGAGTACTTGACAGCTCTCCACTAGGTGTGACATAATGTATCCCTGATAAGGCACAGATTTTCCAGCACTGTTTTTATTGCAGGTACTTGCCAAAGAGGAGACCTTCAGAGAAGTGAAAACTGTTCTAGAATTTGGCTGAAAGGTTTTAAATAGGGACTCAAAGGAACTGTTTTTCCTTTGAAATAGATCAGTGAAAAATAAAAGCTGCTTACAACCCCAAACTTTGGCACTCACGAGACAGTCTCTGGGATTTCATCTTCCTTTTTGAAGCGACCTGACCATACCAGGATCTTCCTCTCCCAATGTGTAGGTTTATGTAATGGCACTCTGTGGCTGTAAGTGTCTATGAGAAAAACAAGACAAGGTATCTTACTTGAGGTTATGACTCTCAAATTTAGCAAATAAAAAGTGCTATTTGTGCTTTTTAGCTATCCACTAAACAGAACCGTTGAGAAACCTCAAGTGAATTAGAGCTTTGTTTAGATGGAATTTCTTAGGATGCCTCAAATGAGATTCAAAATTCTGTGAAGACTGAAGTAAAATAATAGCATTATTTGCTAGGCATTGAAAGTCTGAAGAACACTGTAAGCAAGAAGATAAAGATAAAGATGAACTAAAAAGGGAACAATAAGAAACTTATTCGACTTCAGTAAAAAAAGAAAAAGGTTATAAGGTAAAATAAGATTATCAAAGACCCTGAATGCCAGGCTAAGCTCTTTAAACCTGAGTTGGGAACTATTGTATACTTCAAAGCAAGGAAGAAGTTAATGTTTTAGAAGATTCTGTAATAGATGGAAGAGAGAAAGGAAGGACAGGATAGAGTGGGCAACAAGTCCAATGTGGGGATACGGTCAGAACTGGAGTTGTGATGGTTTGAAAGGAGACAAAAGAGTCAATCTGAAGATGACTGAAAGAATTTAAGACAAGGAAGGAATCAAAGAACCTCAAATGTGAATGAACAAGATAATAGTACTATTAACCAAAATCAGGCAACTGAAAAGAACCAGTTAGGAAAGAAAAAAGCATGAATACCATTTTATACCTATCTATCTACTGGGTCTAAATTTACACAATCTGAATAGGTTTTATTAATTAAGTCAAAAACAGAGATAATCATTGGTGCAAAGGGAGCCAGTGAAGGTGATTAAGACTCAAGAGAGTTTCCAGGAGAAAGAGGCAGAAGATGAAAATGAAGTGGCCAAAGAGGCAAATGAAAAAGAAAGACACACAACCACAAACTGTAAGAGAAAGTCTTCCCAAAAAAAGGAGAAGTCTTTGAAAATAAGGAGCAGAAAAAGTTAGGGAATCACAAAAGTTAGAAAATCACAAAATGTTAGGATTAGAAGGGAACTTCAGAGATGATCTTACTCAATTTGCACGTACGACCTACAGCTCTCACAGACGGAGCATCTCCTGGACTGTTACCTACACTGTCACACTCCTTCTCTGCCACACTTTGGTGCTGTGCCTTTCACTTAACCATAAAGCAACAGCAAAAGGAACTGGAAAGCCACACTTTGGTGCTGTGCCTTTCACTTAACCATAAAGCAACAGCAAAAGGAACTGGAAAGTCACTAGGAAAAAAATCTAAAAAGAACCAGAGGTGAGAAAAGAGGTTTAGAAGTATAGAAATGGTATGCTGTGGTTTTATCTTTTAACTCTCCTAGCACTTAGCACAACTCTGTAGTGGTTTCCCTGCCTTCTTTCCATTGAAAGTACATTAAAGATCATTTGGAAAGTATGGATGTAAAAGAAGAAGATAAAAAACTTTCTCTAATTCTCCTGTTGTAGATTAATCACTGTATTTTTATTTTGGTAGTGTTTCCTAAGTCCTATCCCTTAAAGTATAAATGTGTCATTTATATGTATATCGTGATATGCTTATACACGATATAAAATTTTGTATCCTGTTTGTTCACAGACATCATGACTAACTTTTTCCATGCCAGTACATGGTATTTACAAACACCATTTCCAACAACTGTACAATCTCATCAAGTAGATCTAGCACACATAATTAATCGTTCCTGGATTATTTGACATTTAGATTTAGTTCTCATTTTCCTATTATAAATTAAAATGGGAACATCTTTACACTCAGAGCTTTTTCCTCATTTGGGGTTATTCCTGAGGATAGATACTCAGAAGTGAAATACCAGGTTGAAGGGTATAAATGTTTTCAAGCTCCTGATAAATATTCTTTGAAGACAGTTCTTTTCATTCACTAAGACCTGCCTGACCCACGTGTACACTCATGAAGAAAGAACAAGCAAATAGCTTGTGGGACCCTACAGTTTCTATTTTATGCTCCTTGTTTCCACAGTGGTGACAGTGACAAGAGTTTGAGTTAAGAATAGGATTAACGATGGCTGAAATTAATGCCCAAGCCAGAGGCCAGCCCTAGTTACACTGTACCCCAAACCTCATTTCCGAATGTGGTTCATCTCTGGGGTTCCTTAAAAGATAACTTCTACGTCACTATTTACTTTGGTGCACCCATTCTCCAACAAAAAGCTCCAACCTAATCCTGGAAATAAGAGATGAAAACGGTAAGTGAGGAAAAGGAAGAAAAAACTGCTACATGTGAGCCAATAAAAGTACAATTTGGGAGGCCTCAACTATAGGATGGGGTATGACAACCATGTGACAACTTGTCTTTTAGGTTCTTTTGATTCCAAGTTGTTCCATCTTTAGGAGCTTCCATAACTGGAAAAACGAATACTTACAGGGTGGAGCTTTTGGACTTTCTTGTGGTTTGGTGCAAAATCCATTTATTCTCTTCAAATCAGAGTTTCTGGTAAGTCTTAGAGATAAGGAAGTATCTCTTTCATATAACCTAAAACAGCTTCCTAGAAAAGACAGAAAATGCTTCAGAGAAAGAAAATTTAATAGTGTCTTAAAATGAGAAATGCCTACAAGGCATGTATTTCATTTATAAAAATTAACTCATTTAAAAAGTGAATCTACTACTCTGTTTTAAATTTTAATGTTTATTTAAAAAAATTTTTAGTAGTTTTTTTTATTTTTTGAGAGAGAGAGAGAGAGAGAGAGAGACAGACAGACAGACAGCGGGAGCAGGGAAGGATCAGAAGGAGAGAGGGAGACACAGAATCTGAAGACAGGCTCCAGGCTCTGAGCTAGCTGTCAGCACAGAGCCTGACACGGGGCTCGAACCCATGAACCATGAGATCAAGACCTGAGCCGAAGCCGGATGCTCAACCGACTGAGCCACCCAGTCACCCCAATGTTTATTTATTTTTGAGAGATCGGGAGAGAAAAGAGTGTGAGTGGGGGAGGGGCAGAGAGAGAGGGAGGCACAGAATCCAAAATAGGCTCCAGGCTCTGAGCTGTCAGCACAGAGCCTGATGCAGAGGTTGAACTCACAAATGGTGAGTTCATGACCTGAGCTAAAATCAGATGCTTAACCGAGTGAGCCACCCAGCGCCCCAATAACATACATATATTTAAAGTGTAATACTTGGTGGTGTTTTAAAATATGCATGTTTTGCTCATTAGGAAATTAGCAATTTGTAATATAAATATTTTATAAGCTGTAAGTTTTATGTATCTTGTCATAACAATACTCCTGGTGGAAATATTACATATTATGGCACTGAGCTGTTTAGGTAAACATTAGAACCTCCCACAAGTGATAAACCAAGATGCCAAGTTGCCAATACTACTCTGGTAAACTCTGGGTAGGGGGCTGCAATGGCCAGCAAGGAGTTCTAAAAAGGCTTGTTTTGCCCAAACTGTGTTCTCCAACTGGAAATCAACTTCAGATATAGTCATTAATTGCGTAAAAATTTTTAAACTATGTATTAGAAATGTATAAACTATATTATATATAGTTAATTGTAAACATCTAAATTCTAAGCATACACACAGAGATCAGTAGTATAAATCTCCATATACTCACCACCCAGTGTCAACAATTACCAACACATGGCCAATAAATACAGCTTTATCTGAACACTCCTCCCCACTCCCTACTTCCTACTGAATTATTTTAAAGCAAATCCTAAACAACCTATTAATTCATCTATGAATACTTCAGTATACATCTCACAACGGCAACTTTTCAAAATCATTATCCAGAATACCATTAGCTTAACTAAAAAATATTTCCTTGATATTAGCATATTATGATCAAATATTATATTTCCCCAATAGGCTCATCATTTTTTAAATAGTTGGTTTATTCTAAATAGGTACACGTTGAATATGGTTGATGCGTCCTGTATCGGTCCCCCCCTTTCTTATCATTTTTTGAAGAAACTATATCATTAATTCTGTAGAATTTCCCTCATTTCAGATTTTGCTGATTGTATCTACATGGTGTTGTTTAACATATTCTTCTAGGCCGTGACGTGCATGCTGTAGGAAAACTGATTAATTAAAAGGATTTAGGGGCGCCTGGGTGGCTCAGTCAGTTAAGCATCCGATTTCAACTCAGGTCATGATCTCACAGTTGGTGGATTCGAGCCCCGTGTCAGGCTCTGTGCTGACAACTCAGAGCCTGGAACCTGCTTCAGATTCTGTGTCTCCCTCTCTCTGCCCCTCCCCCACTTGCTCTGTGTCTCTTTCTCTCAAAAATAAATAAAAACAGTAAAAAAAAATTTTTTTTTTAAGGATTTTCTGTATGTCTTATGACTCTTTATTGGAGCCTTGGGAGATAGATGGTAGAGAAATAGGGAGTTCCATACTCCCCACCTGCATCTCTCAAACAAAGAAAGGCTGAAGCCAAAGGACTCTGAACCATAAGAGTCTGGAAGGAAAAGAGACACAGTCCACTAAGAAGACTACCTCATAGGTGCGTGATTGTGAAATGGGGAAGATAAAATAGGCCGGGACACGGAGGCACGGAGAGGAGGGAGCCCGCTGGGCGGAGAGGCAAAAAAAAAAAAAAAAAAAAGAAAGAAAAAGAGCGGCTGGGGAATCTTAGAACGGTCCCTGGATAAGAGACAAAAAAAGGCGCCAGAAATGGAGAGGGATCGTATCATCCCATCTCTAACCGCAGGGCTTTTGGAGAGAGATCCCATCTCTGCGGAGCTTTCTTTGGGCCAGGTGCCAAGGGATCACAGTTGCAGCTGGATTCAGGAGAAACCAGTCCCCTACGAGATCCCCTGGTAGGAAGTGCCCCAGCTTGCAGGATTACATTTCAGGTGGTATCATTACTACACACAGAATAAGAGCTGGAAACGAGGCTGAGCTCGGGACATAGAACACAGCCCACCTTGGCTGCACCCGCGACACAGAAAGATGGACCCAAAAGAGTGTTTTGCAATGCCTGGTTCAAAAAGGGACTTGGGGGGGGTCACCATTTTTCTCCCCACAACCACCAAGGCTGGCCAAGGGATCCAGAGTGAAGGGGCGAGACCCACCTACACCAAACCATGACCATCTGCAGTGCTTAGCTGCTTTGCTACTGGAGCCTGGATATGAAAACATCCCGTCTCCCAAGATCAGCACTGACACATGGCCGTGATTGACTCTAGATCAATTCTTACTATTCAGATATATTCTCCCTTATCTCATTCTTTATTTTCCTTTGTTGTTTTATTTTTATTTTTGAGAGAGAGAGAGACAGACAGACACAGTGTGAGCAGGGGAGGGTCAGAGAGAAAGACACAGAATCCAAAGACAGGCTCCAGGCTCTGAGCTACCTGTCAGCACAGAGCCTGACGTGAGGCTCGAACCCACAAACCATGACCTGAGCCCAAGTCGGACACTTAACTGACTGAGCCACCCGGGCGCCTCTCCCTTATCTCGTTCTTCTCTCTCCCTCCTCTGGACCGGATATTCTGGTTGTAGCAACAGGCACATATAATTCATTCGCTTGATGCATGTTCTATCTCCATCTTTACCTTCCTTTCTCTCTCTCTCTGACATAATCAGACTATATAGTTTCTCTGGGTAACATTATCCTCACCTCCGGCCTTATTCTCCTTTTTCTCTAACTGAATTAAGCCTTTCAGTTTCTCTGCCTGGTCACAGTTCAACTTCTCTTTCTCCCCACCGCTGTTATTTCTCTCTGTGTATATGATCTTCCATCAGCACTGCTCCAGCTGCTGTTTGTAGCTGGGATTTCTGGTTTTATGCCTTTAGACTGTCCTTTGCTTTTGTTGTTTTGCTTTTGGTTTGGTTTTTTCCTTTCAGTTTGCTTGTTTGTTTGATTTGTTTGTGTGCTTACATGCTTTTGTTCCCTGCTTGTTTTCTTTTCCAGGGCTACCTCAAGAAACAAGTCAAAGAGCACATGATGGAGAGTCCCAAATATCACTACGAGTAGGGAAATAAAATAACCAAAGTCACAACAAGAGAAACCAAGGGACACCATTAAAAGAACATTTCCTGAATGGACAGGCCCTGGACAGACTATGAACCTCCTTTAATGTAGCAGTACCAGCAGGTGCAGAGCGCATAACAAGCTTCGAAAACTTACTAGACAGAAAGCAAGCCAAAATGATGAAATGAAAGAACTCTCCTCTGAAGAAATTCCAGGAAGAAGTGAGAGCTAAAGAATTGGTCAAAGCAGACATAGGCAACATAACTGACCAAGATTTCATAACAATTGTCATAAAATTAATCGCTGGGCTTGAAAAAGGCATGGAAGACACCAGAGATGCTATTACAAAAAGATTATGGACCTTAAAAATACTTGTGATGAATTAAAAAATGCTATAAGCAGGTGTATAATAAAATGGAGGTGGCCACTGCAGGGATTCAAGAGGCAGAGAGGAGAATAGGTGAATTAAAAGACAAAATTATAGAAAAAGAGGAAGCCAAGAAAAAGACAAACTGATCCAGGAACACAAAAGGAGAAGTCAAGAACTAGGTGATGCAATCAAATGGAACAATATCCATATCATAGGAATTCCAAAAGAAGAAGAAGAAGAGAGAAAGGTGCTGAAGGAGTACCTGAACAAATTATAGCCAAGAACTTCCCCAATCTGGGGATGGAAACAGCCACTGAAATCCAAGAGGCACAGAGAACTCCCCTCAGACGTAGCTTGAATCGATTTTCTGCATGACATATTATAGTGAAACAGGCAAAATTTAGGGACAAATAGAGAATTCTGAAAGCAGCTAGGGCCCTGACATACAAAGGGAGACCTATAGATAGTTGCAGACCTATCTACTAAAACTTGGCAGGCCAGTAAGGAATGGCAGGAAATCTTCAATGTGATGAGCAGAAAATATTTGCAGTCAGAATCCTTTATCCAGCAACCCTGCCATTCAGAATAGAAGGAGAGATAAAGATTTCCCCAAACAAACAAAAATTGAAGGAATTCATCAACACTAAACCAGCCCTAAAAGAAATCCTAAGGGGGACTCTATGAGGAAAATGTTGCAAGGAACACAAGGTACCAGAGACACCACTACAAGCAGGAATCCTACAGAGAACACAATGACTCTAAACCCATATCTTTCAATAATCACACTGAATGTAAATGGACTAAATGCTCCAATCAAAAGACATAGGGTAACAGAATGGATAAAAAGGCAAGATCCATCTATTTGCTGTCTATAAGAGACTCATTTTAGACTTGAGGACATCTTAAGATTAAAATTGAGGGGATGGAGAAATATCTATCATGCTACTGGAAGTCAAAAGAAAGCTGGAGTAGCCATATTTATATCGGACAAACTAGACTTTAAAGTTAAGGCAATAACAAGAGATAAAGAAGAGCATTATATAATAATTACAGGGTCTATCCATAAGGAAGAGCTAACAATTATAAATGTCTATGCACCAAATTCGGCAGCACCCAAATACATAAAACAATTTATCATAAACAATTTTATTGATAAGAATGTGCTAATAGCAGGGGACTTTAATACTCCACTGACGGCAATGGATAGATCAAATGGACAGAAAATCACTAAAGAAACAATAGACCTGAACAACACATTGGACCAGATGGATCTGACAGTTATATTTAGAACTCTACATCCTGAGGCTATGGAATTCACTTTCTTCTCAAGTGCACATGGTACATTCTCCAAGATAGACCATATACTGGGTCATAAATGGCCCTCAATAAATAGAAAAGAACTGAGATCATACTATGCATACTTTCAGATCACAATGCTATGAAACATGAAATCAATCACAGGAAAAAGTCTGGAAAACCTCCAAAAATATGGAGATTAAAGAACACCCTACTAAAGAATGATTGGGACAATCAGGCAATTAGAAAAGAAACTAAAAAATATATGGAAACACATGAAAATGAAATACAACAATCTAAACTCTTTGAGATGCAGCAAAGGCAGTCCTAAGAGGAAAGTACATTGCAATTCAGCCTATTTCAAGAAACTAGAAAAAGCGCAAATACAAAATCTACCAACACGCCTAAAGGAACTAGAAGCAGAGCAGTAAGAACAGCCCAAACTCAGCAGAAGAAAAGAAATAATAAAGATCAGGGCAGAAATAAAAAGTATAGAATCCAAAAAATACAGTTGAACAGATCAATGAAACCAAGAGTTGGTTTTTTGAAAAAATAAACAAAATTGATAAACCTCTAGCCAGCCTTCTCAAAAAAAAAAAAAAAAAAAGAGAGAGAGAGAGAGCATCCAAATAGACAGTATCATGAATGAAAATGGATTTATAAAACCAATCCCTGAGAAATACAAGCAATTTTCAGGGAATACTATAAAAAATTATATGTGAACAAACTGGACAACCTAGAAGAATGGAAAAATTCCTAAACAAACACACACTACCAAGATTCAAACAGGAAAAGATAGAAAACCTGAACAGACCCATACTAGTGAAGAAATTAAATCAGTTATGAATAATCTCCCAACGAATAAGAGCTCTGAGCCAGATGGCTTCCCTGGGGAATACTACCAGACATTTCAATCAGAGCTAATACTCATTCTTAAACTATTCCAAAAAATACAAATAGAAGGAAAACTTCCAGAGTCATTCTACGAAGCCAGCATCACTTTGATTCCCAAACCAGACAGAGACCCAGCAAAAAATGAGAACTACAGGCCAATATCCTTGATAAATACAGATGCTAAAATCCTCAACAAGATATTAGCAAATTGAATTCAACAGCATATAGAAAGAATTATCCACCATGATCAAGTGGGATTCATTCCTGGGTTACAAGGCTGGTTCAATATTCACAAATCCATCAATGTGATATATCGTATCAACAAAAGAAAAGATAAAAACCATATGATCCTGTCAATAGATGCAGAAAAAGCATTTGGCAAAATACAGCACCCTTTCTTAATAAAGACCCTCCAGAAAGTCGGGATAGAAGGAACTTAAACATCATAAAAGCAATGTATGAAAAGCCCACAGCTAATACCATCCTCAATGGGGAAACACTGAGAGCTTTCCCCCTGAGATCAGGAACACGACAGGGGTGTCCACTCTCACCACTGCTGTTTAACATAGTGCTAGAAGTCCTAGCATGAGCAATCAGACAACGGAAGGAAATAAAAAGTATCAGAATTGGCAAAAAGGAAGTCAAACTCTCACTTTTCGCAGATGACATTATATTCTACATGGAAAACCCGACAGACTCCACCAGAAGCCTACTAGAACTGAATTCAGCAAAGTCGCAGGGTAAAAAATCAATGTACAAAAATCAGTTGCATTTTTATACACTAATAATGAAGCAATAGAAAGAGAAATCAAGAAACTGATCCCATTTATGACTGCACAAAAAAACCCCATAAAATACCTAAGAATAAACCTAACCAAAGAGGTAAAAGATCTGTATGATGAAAACTATAGAAAACTTATGAAGGAAACTGAAGAAGAAACAAAGAAATGGAAAAACGTTCCATGCCCATAGATTGGAAGAATATTGTTAAAATGTCAATACTAACCAAAGCAATCTATATATTCAATGTAATCTCAATCAAAATTGCACCAGCATTCTTCTCAAAGCTAGGACAAACAATCGTAAAATTTGTATGGAACCACAAAAGACCTCAAATAGCCAAAGTCATATTGAAGAAGAAAACCAAAACGGGAGGCATCACAATCCCAGACTTTAGCCTCTACTACAAAGCTGTCATCATCAAGACAGTATGGTATTGGCACAAAAACAGACACATAGACCAATGGAATAGAATAGAGAACCCAGAACCGGATCCACAAATGTATGGCCAATTAATCTTTGCCAGGAAAGAGTATCCAATGGAAAAAAACAGCCTCTTTAACAGATTGTGCTGGGAGAACTGGACAGCAACATGCAAAAGAATGAAACTAGACCACTTTCTTACACCATACACAAAAATAAACTCAAAAATGGCTGAAGGACCTGAATGTGAGACAGGAAACCATCAAAACTGTAGAGGAGAAAGCAGGAAACAACCTCCATCACTTCAACCACAGCAATTTCTTACTTGACACATCTCCAAAGGCAAGAGACTCAAGAGCAAAAATGAACTACTGGGGCCTCATCAAGATAAAAACCTTCTGCATACCAAAGGAAACAATCAAGAAAGCTAACAGGCTACCAACAGAATGGGAAAAGATAGTTGCAAATGACATATCGGATAAAAGGCTAGTATCCAAAAATCTATAAGGAATTTACCAAACTCCACACCCGAAAAACAAATAATCCAGTGAAGAAATGGGCAGAAGACATAAACAGACACTTCTCCAAAGAGGACATCCAGATGGCCAACAGACATGAAATGTTCTCAGCGTCTCTCATTATCAGGCAATAAAAATCAAAACCACACTGAGATACCACCTTACACCAGTCAGAGTGGCTAAAATGAACAAATCAGGAGACTATAGATGCTGGTGAGGATGTGGAGAAATGGGCACCCTCCTAAACTTTTGGAGTTTACAATGTAAACTTGTGCCTCAAAGTATTAATAGAACTCCCCTATGACCCAGAAATAGCACTGCTAGGAATTTACCCAAGGGATACAGGAGTGCTGAGGCATAGTGGCACATGTACCCCAATGTTCATAGCAGCACTGTCAACAATAGCCAAATCATGGAAAGAGCCTAAATGCCCATCAACTGATGAATGGATCAAGAAGAGGTGGTTTATATATACAATGGAGTATTACATGGCAATGAGAAAGAATGAAATCTAGCCATTTGTAGTAATGTGGATGGAACTCGAGGTTGTTATTCTAAGTGAAATAAGTCAGGTGGAGAAGGACAGATACCATATATTTTCATTCATATGTGAAACAGGAAACTTAACAGAGGATCATGAGGGAAGGGAAGGGGAAAAAATATTTGAGAGGGAGGGAGGCAAACCATAAGAGATTCTTAAATACTGAGAACAAACTGAGGGTTGACGGGGGTGGGGGAGAGGGGATGGGCATGGAGGAGGGCACTTGTTGGGATGAGCACTGGGTGTTATATGAAAACCAACTTGACAATAAACCAGAAAAAACCCCAATAATGATGTAATAAAGAAAAAAACATATTCTTCTAATTCTTTTTTTTCTTGTAAACAGATTTTTGAGGCTTCATCAGATTTAAGTTAGAATTTTTAGGAATAATATGCCATAATGGTACTGGGTCCTTCCTACTGTATCAAGAGGCATACATCAACTTTATTTTGTAAGATTAATCAGTAGATGCTATCAGTCTGACTCGTCCCTTATAAATTTCTCCATCAACCTTTCATTTAATGTTTTTAGCAGGCACTGATGATTGTTACTTAGATCTACTGTTTCACTGTACAATGTATAGTGGTAGTATTCTACATGAACCACTGGATTATCCTAAGGTGAAAGTCCACAGGAAATGTGGAATAAATCCTTGATTCTTTCCATTAGCCAGTTTCAAACTGATGAACTGTTTTCCTTGCAGCCTCCACAGGTGACCTTTTACTTAAAAATAACATAAGGAACGATTGCATTTTAACACATTATGTACTCCAGCTCATTTCAGTCATTTTTCTTTTCGATGCTCAGATATTCCCATTTTTAGTTACTAGACCCCCTTCCAAACTGGCTCCTGAGTACTTTCAACATGTGCTCAGTGATCACTGATAGCTTCCCTACTTTCTGACATCATGTTCTAGATTTGTTTTGAATGCTTCCTGTCCCTGATTTAGAATCAGACATTCCTTCGGGGTGCTCTGGTTCCCTCAAAGAGGAAGTATTACTCGGTCTGTCATTGTTTCCATGCCTTCTCAGTTAACAAAACCAGGAAATACATTCATTCCTAAAACAAATGTATGCTTAAGAATTTAGTTTTGGTTAGCCATTTTCACCTTTAGTCTTAGCATGAAATTTTTTAATCAATCATAATTAACCAGAATTCAAAACAGAGAAAGTCAGAAATAGTTATGATGGGTGAGAGAAGAAAGGGAAGTGATTCTGAGCATGGGGGTCATAGTACAAGAGAGACCTCTAGTGTCCTAGAACATGTAAAAAGGAGAGCACTATGAAGTACAACGGAACAGAAAAGAAGGCTGGAAAGACACCCGTGATAAATTTATTAGTGTCCTTGCACTCTGTGATGCTCTGGGTGACAAAAAAACAAAAACACAAACAAAAAAACCCCAAAACTTGTCTTTAATACAGCCAGAATGTTCCCTCATAGCTTTGTGGATAAAAGCTCACAGGAAAGTTCAACTAGTTTTCAAAATCTATTTGTTAGTAGACAAACAGTCTGTACCTTTGCAGTTCCAAACTCCTACTTGGATGTCTTTGTAGCTTCATAGCTGGAGTATTAAGAGGAGGCAAGAGAGGGAAAAGGAGTAAAATATGGTTACAGGTGGACTTTCCAAAGCTTGTGAGAAACATGATTTCTTTTCCTTTTTTTCTTGCTTCTAAAAAAACTTTTTAAAAGTTTTATTATTATCTTAATAATCTTATTTTTTTTATGTTTATTTTTAAGACAGTGTACAAGTGGGGGAGAGACACGCGCGCGCGCGCGCACACACACACACACACACACACACACACACACACACACACACACAGAATCCAAAGCAGGTTCCAGGCTCTAAGCTGTCAGCACAGACCCGGACAGTGGCTTGAACCCACGATCCACGGTATTATGATCTGAGCCAAAGTTGGATGCTTAACTGACTGAGCCACCCAGGTGCCCCTATTTATTTATTTTTGAGAAAGAAAGAGAAAGCAAGCTAGGGAAGGGCAGGGAGAGAGAGGGAGAGAGAATCTCAAGCAGATTCCACATGGTCAGCGCAGAGCCTGATACAGGGCTGACTCACAAACCGTGAGATCGTGACCTGTGCTGAGATCAAGAAACAGTTAAGCATTCAACTCTTGGTTCAGCTCAGGTCATGATCTCATGATTTGTGAGAATGAGCCCTGATTTGTGACATTGAGTCCTGAGTCATTGGGCTCCACACTCACAGCATAGACTAGGGCCTGCTTGGAATTCTCTCACTCTCTCTCAAAATAAACATTTAAAAAAAAAGTAATGATTTGAAAGATATTACTATAGACTTAAATGGGCATATGTTTATATTTATGTAAAGATTTTTAAAACAACACTTGACATTTAACACCATTATCATAAAATTAATCCTTTTAAAGTGTACAGTACCATGGTTTTTAGCTTATTCACAAAGTTGTGTACTGATCACTACCATCTTAATTCCAGAACATTTTCATCATCCTGAAAGAAATGCCAGATCCATTAAGTCACTTTCTGTTTCTTCCTCCCTCCAACCTTAGGAAACCACTAATCAACTTTGTCTTCATGGATTTGCATATTCTGGAAATTGGAAATTTTTCGATGTTTTATATAAATAGAACCATATATCATGTGATCTTTTATGACTGGCTTCTTTCACTCAGCATGTTTTCAAGGTTCATCCATGTTGTATTTATCAGCACTTTTTTTTTTTTTTGGAATGGACACATTTTATTCCATTGCATGGATATCCTAGATTTTGTTTATAGTCAATGGACATTGAAGTGGTTTCCACTTTGGGCTATTATGAATAATGCTGATATGGAAAATTATGCACTCCTTGAACAAATATTTATTTTCATTTATTTGGGGCATATACTAAGGTGAAATTGTTGGGTCGTATGGTAACTCTGCTTGTTTGAGGAACTGTTTTCCAAGTGGCCACAACATTTAACATTTCCATCAGCAATGTGTGAGGGTTCCAATTTCTCCACCTCCTGCTCCACATTTACATTTTTTTAATAAAAGCCACCTTAGTGGGTGTGAAGTGGTATCTCATGACTTTGATTTGATTTTGATTTGTATTCCTCTACTGAGACTCTTTTTACTTGGTTGTTGACTAGTTGTATATGTTCTTGGGGAAATGTTTATCCAGTTCCTTTGCTCATTTCTTAATTGGGTTGTAGTTTTACTACTGGGCTGTGCTGTCTGATGTAGGACTTGCAAACATTTTCCTCCATTTCATGGGTTATCTTTTCACTACCTTGATGATGTCCTTTAAACACAGATGTTTCAAATTTTGATGAAGTCCAGTTTATCCTTTTTTTTTTCTTTTGTTGCTTGAGCTTTTGGTGTCATATACAAGGTCACCAAAAGCTTATTCCTATGCTATTGTCTAAGAATATTATTGTTTTAAGTTTTAACATTTAGGTTTGGAGTTAATATAGGTATGCTGTGTGGAAGGGATCCAGCTCCATTCTTTTGCAGGTGGATGTCCAGTTTTCCCAGCATCATTAGCTGAAAAAAGTATTCTTTCCCCTATTGAATTTTTTTTGCACAATATAGAAAAAAATGAGCATAAATATGAGTGGTTAGTAGTAGACTCTCAATTCAATTACACTAATCTATATTCCCTTGTATTCTATGTCCTGTGTTAGCTTAGTGGCCATTTAATTACTGGCCAGACGTCCTTCAGTGCCTTCCACCAAGAAGTTTGCCAGCTTTTGCCAAAGGGCTCTGTGTGCCTGTTGCAGCATGCTCTGGGGTGGGTGAGGGAGAAGATGTTCCCACTGAATTAGCTGAGTTGGGTGAAAAAAGGCAGGCCCAGTGAATGAGTGTCTATCTCCAGGGAAGTGACAGATAAGCCAACAGTAACAATACTCAGTGGTTGGGGATTTCAGTTCTTCAATGCTTGCTAGAACCCCTGGTTTTTTATTAGCTATTGTGATTGAGAGGCTATTGGTTTTCAAGGCTACTGTGAAGCTGACAGGAGAAAAGAAACTGTTAAACTATTTTAAACCTTATTGTTCTTACCATGATTAAATCATTTTTCTTGGATAAATGCTACTCAGATTATCACAAACCTCTGGTTATTTTCTAGAGTTCTGAAAGAATTGATTTGTAGAATTTTTGGCAGTGTTTTCATTACTTTTATATAGGAGTGGATTTCAGAGGTCCTCTTACATACCAGAAATTGGGAACTATGTTTATGTAAAGATTTGTGGTTATTTGCTGCCTAATTTCTTTCATAAGGGGCTGCATTTATTTCATTTTCTTTATATTTACTTTTGAGAGAGAGAAACACAAGAGGGGAAGAGGCAGAGAGAGGAAGACAGCGTCTGAAGCAGGCTCCAAGCCGTCAGCACAGAGCCCAACATGGGGCTCGAACCCACATTGATCATGATCCAAGCCGAAGTCGGACACTTAACTGACTGAGCCACCCAGGCGCCTCTTTATTTCATTTTCTAAGTCTGTAATCCCAGAAGGCCTTGCCTAGGTCTGGGTAACCAGCCCACCAGTGCCACCTAGTGGAAGTAAGTGTGCACCACAAAGGAAGTAGATAAATGACAGTATAATTGATTTCCACATCTTTCCCATTTTAAATGTGGATAATGTAGTATTTACTGCAAATGGAAAAACAAATGTGACAGCATTTGGCAAGATGCTTGAAACATAGCAGGCACTGTAAGTTTTAAGTTTGTTTGTTTGAATCACTATTTCAAACAGTAATTTTCAAAACATTTCCACAGCACTTTTCAATTTTACCCCTAAAGTGGTCAGAATTTCTGACCCAGATAACTTTATGCATGGAGATATTCCATAAAACTTTTCAACAGTTTTTCATAGCTCTCAGGATTAAAACAAAATTACGTAATGCTGTGATTCTTGAGCCTAAGTGCGCACCAGAACCGCCTGAATGGCATGAACACAAAGCATGGGGACAGGTACCTCGTTTCCAAATCAACAGTTCTGGGGTGGAGGCTGGGAATCTGCATTTATAACAAGTTCTTAGGTGAAGCTGCTACCATTGATGTGAAACTACACTTTCAGGACCACTGTGTTTTGGGGTTTTGTTTTGTTTTGTTTTTTTAAACAACTGTGGTAAAATATACATAACAAAACTTTACCATTTTTAAGTGTACAGTTCTGTGGCATTAAGTACATTCACACCATTGCGTCACTATCACCAACATCCATCTCCAGGACTTCTTCATCTTCCCCAGAGACCCCCTAGTTTAATGTGAGCCACAAGGCCCCATCTCATAGCATCCTGCCCCCTTTCCTTCTGGCAGCCACTGAGACAGAGAGGAACAAGTTTACTGGTCGTGAGCTACAAGGTCCATAGGAAACAAATTATTTCCCGAGGTATTGCTCTTCTCCATCCCTCTTAAGAACAGAGGCAGTTTAGCAGAATTGAAGAAAAGGTGACTCTCAGCTTAGGTCTGGGTAACCAGCCCACAAGTGCGGGGTAATAACAATAAGGCAAAAAATGCTAACAGGTACACCTACTTACTACCAGTCACATAAATGCATATTTGGAGATATTCATTCAACAAATAATAAATGAGTACCTACTATGTATCAGGCATTGTTCTAGACAACATATAAAAGAGATATTAAAAAAAATCTATGCTAATAAAACTTATATTCTACTGGCGAGCAAGGACACACACATATCGTTAGATAATACATGCCAAGAGAGAAAAAATGAACACTGGGGACATGACATAAAGTGCAGCATTTATGTGCTGGAGCGGGGTGTGTGATTTTAGGCAGACCACTAAGTTCTCTTTGAGAATGCCACTTCCGAAGGAAGTAAAGGAACTAGCTATGCAGATATTCCAAGCAGAAACAGCTTAAGAGCAAAGGCCCCACAGTGGTTCTAGGAACCACAAAGAGGAGGCCAGTGTGGCTGGATGGAGTAAGGGGAGTAAGATGTGAGGTGACAGAAGTTATTTTGGGTGGAGGTGAAAAATAGGCACTTGAAGGCATGAGGGGTTTACCTACATCAGAAGATATCTCCTAGGTTTTTCTTACTACAACTTCATACTGGATGCCAATAATTTTGACCTCTCTAAAGGATAAATGCTGATCAAAACATGTGCAAATATCGTATTTTACATATTAGAAATAACAAATGTAAAAAAAATTTAAACTGAAATCACTAAGGAAAATTATGAAGGACTTAATGTGATTTGTTATTTTGCAATTACAAAAAAAAGCATAAAAAAGTTTTCTGTCTCAGAGATAAAATATATTGCCCTACAGACAACCAAGCCAGAAACTTTCCATCCTCTGGTGAATCACAACTAAAAACAAACATACAAACCAAAAGAAAAACAGCCCTTTAACCCTCTGGCTGCACTTGCAGCCTGCCCCTGGCTGACTGAGCAGCTCTGCATCCCCGGGGCCCTGGCAGGAAGTGGAGACGAATCCTCAGTGCCGCCTGAGGACTGACGAATGGCTGGTTAACCCAGAGCAGAGGTTCTCAAACCTTAGTACGCATCAGAATCACCCAGAGGACTTGCAACAGATTTTTGAACCCCAGTTTCAGAGTTTTTGATTCAGTGAGTATGGACAGAGCCTGAGAATTCCCATTTCTAACAATTTCCCAAGTGATGCTGCTACTGTTATTTTGCGGGCTCACAATTTGAAAACTAGTACCTCAGTAGTTTTACTAGTAGCTAGGAACTATGGGGGGTCAGCTGGGATAAGGCTGGTTCAAATACTGGCTTTTGCCTTGTTGTCCCCTCCTTTCCATAAAAAGCCCTTCCAACCTCATGATGGACAGTGCAGAGAGGTAGGGACGCTTTTTAGTATTTTATAACCTGTGTGGAGATCAGTTGCCAAGTGTGTTGCAAGTATGTTGCGAACTATGAAGTCTATAGTTCTAATGATCTGCTTAAAAATAAAATCATGGCATTTGTCAAAACCCATAAAACTATACATCACAAAGGGCTTTTAATATATGTAAATTTTAAAATATCAATCAGGATGTTGGGAGAATCCAAGGATGGAATGCAGACTGTGACAAATATGTCAAACTGTATTAGAAATGTATGACATGACCTAATTTCACAACCTTCAAAGTGGGGGGAAAAAGAAGCTGACCTAAGTAACTTTGGAAAACATTGCTATGTCTGGAAACTGTACCAAAGATAAAAAGAACTATACATAAACACTGTACTCTAGTTGGCAAATTTGTTTCTTACAGGAGCATGGGTTAACAATCATGAAACTACAAGTATACTAGGATTGAACAAACAAATAAGTAAATAAAAGGTAGATATGGGGGTGCCTGGGTTGGTCAGTTGGTTAAGCGTCTGATCGATTTCAGCTTAGGTCATGATCTCACCGTTTGGCAGTTTGAACTTCACATCAGGCTCTGTGCTGACAACATGGAGCCAGCTTGGAATTCTCCTCCTCTCTCTGCCTCTTCCTCCTCACAATCAATAAACTTTATAAATAAGTTAAGTAAATGTGGTAAATGAGAGTCCAGAGAAAGAAGTTCCAAATGCAAGGGTACAAAGCTAGAAGGAATGTGGTGCTGATGAGTCAGAGAATTCAGTATAAACTCCTACAGGTTTACACAGATATTTATTAAAGGATATAGATACATTTATTTATATGTCACATACATTTTTATGTATATAGAAAGATGATAGACAAAAGACATAAATACAGGGGCACCTAGGTAGCTCAGCTGGTTGAACATCCAGCTCTTGATTTCAGCTGAGTTCATGATCTCACAGGATTTAGCCCCGTGTTGTGACAATGTGGATTCTGCTTGGGATTCTCTCTCTCCTTCTCTTTCTGCCCCTCCCCAACTCAAGCATGCATACTCTCTCAAAATAAATAAACATTAAAAAAATACAGACATCGGGGCGCCTGCATGGCTCAGCAGTTAAGCATCCAACTTAGGCTCAGGTCATGATCTCGTGGTTCGTCGGTTTGAGCCCTGTGTCAGGCTCTGTGCTGACAGCTCAGGGCCTGGAGCCTGCTTTGGATTCTAGGTCTCCCTCTCTCTCTCTCTCTCTCTCTCTCTCTCTCTCTCTCGGCCCCTCCCCCACTCGTGCTCTGTCTCTCGCTCTCAAAAATAAACAAACATAAAAAATTTAAAAATAAAAAGATACAGACACAATCCTAAGTGTGTATGTATATACACATGGGTTAGGTACAATACATGTATTTCCTAGCTCTACTCAGTAGGAGGGCATGGAATTAGTGATACTTCAGTCAAAGACCAGAACTGGATTTCTATTATCATTATCCAGTCAAAGATACTAGGGCTCCTTGGAGAGGAATGGCTAATAGAGTTGGCTGGAGCAGAGAAATGACTGGAATACACTGCAGTGCCAGAAAATAAGAAAGTATTAAAAAAATACAAGGGGTGAAATGTGATATCTGTTAAAATGGCAGAAGGTTACAGTTAGGGAAGGGTGATGCAGACACGTGCTTCAGAGGAGAAAGTTTTTTCTGGCTGGTACACATGGATGCTAGATCAGACTCTGATAGATCAGCGGCTTCAAGAGTATCCCGGACCACCACCCACGAGCTGTTCCTGAGGGCTTTGGAGCCTCTACTGGATTTAGAATCGTTAACTCATTAATGAAGCATGCAGCCCTGTGCTGAACAAGACAAGCTGGGTCAAGCCTTCGAAGACGCTTTTGAGGTCCTGAGGCAACAGTCATCCGGGGATCTTCCGTGCTCCCCAGATTACAAACGTTACCTGGCGTTCATCAACCACTGCTCTCATGTGAGAGGGAATTCCAACTGCTATGGTGTGCTACCTACAGAGGAGCCTGTCTATAATTGGAGAACAGTAATAAACAGTGCTGCGGACCTCTATTTTGAAGGACATACTCATCAATCTCTGCCAAACATCCCCGAAAACCAGCTGGTACAACCTGCCGTTCTGCATCAAAAGGGAGGAAAAGGCAGAAAGAAGCTCCGACTGTTCGAATACCTTCATGAATCC
>NC_043704.1:67548864-67580832 GCF_006229205.1 Suricata suricatta | reverse complement strand
TATATATCTGATGGCATTAGTGACAAAATAAAATAATTGCATATGATAGTCTTCATGCTAAAATACACTCATAACTTTAAAGCCATATTTTCACTTTTCGGGTGTAGAGTTTGGTGAGTTCCTTGTAGATTTTGGATACTAGCCCTTTATCTGATATGTTTGCACTCATAGGTCTAACAGGAGAAACCTAATGGAAGACAATGGGGAGGGGAAGGGGGAAAGAGTTGGGGAGAGAGAGGGATGCAAAACCTGAGGGACTATCGAATACTGAAAGCAGAACTGGAACCAAGGGTTGAAGGGAGAGGCGGAGAGGTGGTAATGGAGGAGGGCACTTGTGGGGAAGAGCACTGGATGTTATATGGAAACCAACTTGACAAACTATTAAAAAGTAATAAAAATAAAAATATTAAAATTGTTAATTAAAAAAATACAAGGATGGTTTTGAATGGGGGGATGTAAAGGGACACAGGAGCTGATCTGATAGAGCCTAACCTGGAATAATTTGAGCAAGAAACAATGTAGTAATAGATTATGACTTAAGGTATAAAAATATGAATCCATACTGATACAAATAATAACTGAATAAATGAGGGAGAAGGGACAAATCTTCCTTATAGAAAAATCCCAAATACATGTAGATATTCTTCCCTCTGGGATTCCTTTCCCCTGTGGGAAAGTATGAGTTGGACTTAGTGAGTTATATCCAAAGAACAGAGAATGGGAAGGGAAAAACAGTAACTTTACAAGGAGGAAACAAACTGGTCAAGGTTAAAATCATATATCATTTGGATATCGTCTAAGATGATTTAATAAAAAGGGCACTTGACCTCTGTGCTACTTATTCTTTCCTCAAATCCATGACCCTACTCTTATCCTAAGTGAGCATCAAACAAACCCAAATTGAGACATATTCTACAAAATATTTGACCAGTATTCTTCAAAGCTATCAAAATCATGAAAACTAAATAATGTGAAACTGTCACAGACCAGAAGAGACTAAGGAGACACTGACAACTAAATGCAATGTGGCATCCAGGAACAGAAAATGGGACATAAGTAGAATATCTGGTGAGACCTGAATGAAGTCTGTCCTTTAGTTGATAGTAATATACCAATGCTAGTTTCTTAGTTCTGACAAATGTACTATGGTTATGGAAAATGTTAAAATTAGGGACAACTGGGTAAGAGGAATACAGAACTCCTGTACTATCTCTGCAACTTTTGTGTAAATTAAAATTATTCCAAAATAAAAATATATTTTAAACATGGGTACTTGGGTATTAATTATATCTTGTTTTTACTCTGCACAGGTTTTATGAATATTTCATACACACTTGATATTTAATATTTTTAAAATTAGTGAGAATTTGATGTTATCTCTATAAAAATGTCATTCTCATTCACGTGAACTCCAATATGCTTTTGGAATGGGACAGAGAAAGAAAGGAAGGTAGTAGGAAATGCGCTCATTTCAGGGTAGACTTAAAATGTGTAGGGGACACCTGGGTGGCTCAGTTGGTTGAATGTCCAACTTCAGCTCAGGTCACGATCATGCAGTTTGTGGGTTCAAGCTCTGCGTTGGGCTCTGTGTTGACAGCCCAGAGCCTGGAGGCTACTTCTGATTCTGTGTTTCCCTCTCACTCTGCCCCTCCCCCTCTTATCCTCTGTCTCTCTCTCAAAAATAAAATAAAATAAAATAAATTAAAAAAAATTTTAAATGTGTAGATGAGGTCATATGACTAATGTGCACTGATGGAAATGAGATGAGAAAATCATCATGTTAGTATACATCTTGTCACACCTTGCTATTTTCAAGAGTGGTTGACATGGCCTGGGAACTTGTTAGAATAAATGCAAATTCTCAGCTCCCATCCAGACCTACAGAATCTGAGTCTGCATTTTTTTTTAAAAGAGAGAGAGAGCGAGCAAGAGCGAGCAAGCAAGCAGGGTAGAGAAGTAGAGACAGAAAGAGAGAGAGAATCCCAAATCCCAAGCAGGTTCCACACTCAGTGCAGAGCCTGACATGGGACTCGATCCCACCACCCTAGGATCATGACCTGAGCCAAAATCAAGAGTCAGATGCTCAACCATCTGAACTACCTAAGTGCCCTTGGGAGCCTGCATTTTTAATGAGATATCCAAATGATTCACATGAACATTAAATTTCAAGAAGCAAATAGATACCCACATTCATTCAACAGCTGATGAGCACTTACTATGTGCCAAACACATGGAAATGAGTGCCACATATTCCAAAGTCGAAAACTGTACTATTTACTCAGCCTCAGCTGGGAGCTTCATGGAAGTACAAATTCTCAGACCCCACCCCAAACCTTCAGAATCTCCTGGAATATGGCCTAGAAAAAATGTTTTAGTAAGCCCTTTAAGTCATCCTTATGCATACTGAAGTTTAAGAAGCCGTGCTCTAGAAAAGTGAATTTCAAATTTTGCATAGAACAATCACTAAAGTAGCTCAAAAAAAAAAAATTGCAGAGCCAGCCAATTAAATCCCAGTGTCTGGGAGCAGGACTCTGGCCATCAATATTTTTTAAAATTCTCTAAGTGGGGCACCTAGGGAGCTCAGTTGGTTAAGCATCCGACTTCGGCTCAGGTCATGAACTCATGTTTCATGAGTTCGAGCCCCGCGTCGGGCTCTGTGCTGACAGTGCTGAGCCTGGAGTCTGTTTCAGAGTCTGTGTCTCCCTCTCTCTGCCCCTCCCCTGCTTGCACTCTGTCTCTCTCTTTCTCAAAAAAAAAAAGAAAAAAAAATTAAAAAATTAAAAAAAGAATTCTCTACGTGATTCTAACATGCTGCTACGTTTGAGAATCGCCGCTCTGTAACACAATCAGCCTGAGTCCCTGTTGAGCACAGGTTACATTGATGACCAGGGCACCTCCAGAGCCTAATACCTGTTTCTGACAAAGTTCAAAATCCTTCTTTTCAACAACTAATTTTCTGAAAAGAAGTTCTGCTTTACTTCGGACCTCTGCACATCAGTAATATGTAACTCATTACAGAGTTGTATGCCCAATGTTTGGATTTTACAACAGTACGCAGTCTCATACACTTCACGACCTGACAACAAGCACTGTGAATTGTTCTACAGCTGCTTTACCTCCTCTTCCCTTTTGGAAAAGGCTGTATTTCACTTCCTCCATCCTCCATAGCAGCTGGCTCCTCCTCATGGGTAAAAGGCCACTGTCTGATGATTTCACAACGAATGACCAGAGCTTCAAGAGCTGATCCTACCACACCGCTATGAGACCATGTGCCCAACTACCTTCTCTTTTCCTAATGTTCAGGACCCTGGCCTCGAGAAGCAACATGTTCTGGGACAACAACGTTCCCTTTTCATGCCCTATGGAAAGATTTTTTTTTTTAATTTTTTAATGTTTATTTCTCAGAGAGAGACAGAGTGCAAGCAGGGGAGTGGCAGAGAGAGAGGGAGACACAGAATCCGAAGCAGGCTCCAGGTTCTGAGCTGTCAGCACAGAGCTGGACGCGGGGCTTGAACCCATGAACTGCGAGATCATGACCTGAGCCGAAGTCCGATGCTTAACTAACTGAGCCACCCAGGTGCCCCAGATTTTTTTTTTTTTTTAAAGGAGATAGAAGTTTATTGAGTACATTACAAGGGAATGGCAGGCAGGACAGCAGAGGAAAGGCTGTCTGCCCATGTAAAGATATTTTAATAAATACTTAGGCGGTTATCCTGTTAGCCCACAAATGTCTATTTAATCATTCTAGAATTCAAATATGATATTGCTAGTCCTAACACGTCTGCTGTGATAGGAAAGGGCAAGTCTAAGGAGGAGACATTCAAAGTTTGTTTGAGAATCAGATCAATTTTAAGCTAAGCTTATCCTGATCACTGCAAAGGTCATATACACACACCCTTTAATCAATACTATATTTTATAATTATGATGAAATTTTATGTCAAATGTTTGTAGCTGCTCAGTAGACCTAGAAGAATGACTAAGTTAGAATAATTATCTTGCTTAGAGAAGTTAGAGATCTTATTCCTACTCCAAGCTCACGTAATTTAGAGAACCACTGATTTAGTTTCCACATTAGAAGCAAAGCTGGCCTAATGGTTGGCTGCAGCAAAACAAACCAATGAACCAGAGATATTAACCTACTCTTGAGATTTTTCAATAATTAGGCTTGATATCTCCTGTCTGCAATTATTCTGAAAACAATGGGTATTCAAACTCTGACTTGCCCAGTTCTTGTATGCGACATAGACTTCCAAATCTCCCAGCCAGGCTCCCATCCCTCGCAAACCTGCCTGCCTTCTTAATGAGGTCCATGCTAATGTTCTAGGGCTTAGAATTTAAGTGATGACACAGGCCTACCATACTCTGGCTCTGGTTACTGTGCCTATCCATGCTCCCCAACAGTGAGAGTCCTTTTGTGTGCCAAATGCCCAAAAGGATTTGGAAAACAGGCAGAAGGGCTCTGAGCAGGAAAACAATAACGGTGATTTTATGCAGTATATCTGAGTGCAGAATGCGGGACAAGCCAGGGGTGAGGAAAAAGTACGGGTAAAGGAAACAGGAGTAGGAAGACATAAATAGGGGACCCTCCTTTTAGGTGGTGTCGCACAACACTGTTGTTCAAGTAGGCTGTGTAAAAGAAATAATACAGCTATAGGTCCTAATGGTGAGTACCTAACAGATGTGAAAAATACTAGGGAGGAAAAATGCCACGAGAGATCGACATTATGAACTTTGGTGGGCTGGCTGGAACCCTAATCACCATCTGTAACATTGCTTGTACAGGAAAAAAATTTTAGAGTTCAAAAGACAGATTTATAAATAAGCCCTTGGAACTTGGTCAGTTTTTTTGTTTGTTTGTTTTTTGTTTTTTTGGAACCTGGCCAATTTTTAAATGGGGAGGAAACTATGAAAGAAATCTTGCAGTTCTATGTATCTGGTGGCCAAACTTCAGTGAGATGGGGCCATTCCTTGTTTTTTTTTTTTTCCCCTTCAATCAAATTGTATCCCATTTCCAACAGTGGCATTTGAAACTCTCTTGGCCTTAGCTGTTGACCTAAATCCACTTTGTGACAGAAACAGATTCCCCGCTTGTCCATCTGTTTTCTCATCCTTCCCTGCACGCTTATAAGAACACTAGGCCTTCCTTCACTGTAGTGAAGCATTCCATCTGGGATCCTCTTACTGAGTATGCCAAACTTATCTCACCACCTCTAGATTCTTCCCTCTGCCCTTTTCCTTCCAAATGTCTCCCTGCTTTAAAAGAAATAAACTTTAAGTTAGAAAAGTAACATTTCCTCATTATAGAAATTTGGAAGCTTAAAAGAAAGTATGAAGAAAAAATAAAAACACCTATAATCACATCTTCCAGGGTTAACAACTTGGTATATTTCTTCCCAGACATTTTCCTATGCTTAAATATAACGTATACATTTTTCATAATCAAATACTGTATTTTGGTTATGTCAAAATGCTTTTCCAAGAGATTAACTAAAAAATACTTTTGGTGGCTATATAACATCCAACACATGGATATAACCCAAATTTAATCATTCCCTTGGCTGGGTTTCCCCCCCCAATTTCACTATTACAAAAATGAGCAGTTTTCTACCCAAATCTCTGATGGCATTTCTGACTGTTTTCTTACATAGAATCCTGGTAGTGCAGGGTTAGGGAATATGAACGCTTTTAAGATGACAACAACTGCTTTCCAGAAAGGCAGAGCTGGTTTACACTTCTTCCTAGAGCTGATGAGAACTCTGGTCTCATTGTACCACAGTGGCATTGAGGGTATGCTATCTTAGACAAAACAATCACGTACACAGTTCCTATCAATAAAAAACTAATCTCCTTCTTTTCATAGTTCAAATGACTAAATAAGTGGCATGTATTTAATTTACAATCTTGGCCTCACCACCCACACATTTTACTGTAATGTTTCTTCCCCTACTCATTTTATTAAAATTGCTCTAACATTAGTGATCTCTCTCTAGTCCCATGAATGCTTTTTAGAATCTCGCCATTAGCTCACTTGATTCTACCCTTCCTATCTTTGTGGCCATTTGACTCAACTGAGCTCAGCTTTCTACAAGACCTCTGAACCTTCTGACATTCACTGTTATATTCTCTCCCTTCATCTCTGACCTCTATGGTGTACCTGCTTTAATGTCCATCTCCATGACTTACACTGTATGACAGGCCTCCAAGATTCAGTCTTTGCCTCTCTCCTGCATTCGTCTGTTTCAGGGAGGACTCCCTCCTTTGTCCCCTAGTCTTTGACTGGGAAATCCCACATTTACCTATAACTCAATGTCACCTACCACTCAATAATGCATGACCCCTCTGCCACAGCAGTATCCCTTCTTAACTTTCCTATTTCTGACAACGGGGCAACACTCCTACAGTCCTCCACACTCAAAAACTTCAGTTTTGAGGCGCCTGGATGGCTCAGTTGACTGAGCAGCCAACTTCAGCTCAGGTCATGATCTCACTGTTTTGGCCCCGCATCAGGCTTGCTGGGGTTAGCATGGAGGGATCCTCTGTCCCCACTCCTCCCAAACATTAAAAAACAAAATTATTAAAAAAAAAAAACATACAAAACTTCAGTCTTCCTTAAATTATCCTGTCTCAGAGAGCCACAGTAATTTCTTCAAAATACTTCCTATGTATAAGTATACACACACACATAATCATCTCCATCATCACCTCACACACAGACTTCTGTAATATCTTCACAGGTACTAGCTATTCATGTATGCAGCAGCCATGTTAATTTTCCAAAAATGTTTTGAGACCTTCTGCGTAAAGGCTTCCTTTTTGCCCCAATGAATGTAGTTCAAAACACTCAAAGGCCACACCTTTTCTTTTACCTCCTGACTGAAATCCAAGGTAATCCTCTGTCCTTATTACTCTTTCTCTTCGCACATCCTCTCCAGACTCATTTCTGCTCCTACCTTTGCTCTTGTCTGTCTCCCATACCTTCTGTTTCAACAGAGCCTTCACTAGATAATCTTAACCTATACTTCTATTCCTTTCTTAAAGCAAGTGGTATGCTGGGTTTTGGGAGGAGGTCAGTGGGGAAAATCCCTGATTCATAGTGTTTGCCAATAACCCTCGCCACAGCAGATTTCAAGGTACCAATGAAACATGACTAATTATGAAATTGGGAAGAGATGTGCCCAAAGCCAATAGGAACTGGCTCCACGATACCATGGCAGCACTTAAAATCGCTTCTGCAATCTAGAACTTAATATATCCTGTCCCGCATAAGCTCTCCAGATGTACTATACAGGTAGATTTGTTCACGGCAATAAACTGCAGCCCCTGCAAAGAGTGGGAGTCCACTCACTTTAGAGCATTCAGAGGGTACAGGGCACACAATGTGTGCTCAACAAAACCCTGTTGGCAGGCACTGGTGGGTGTGATAAGCAAAGCCAAAGAACACTAAAAATGGGCATGTATTCATTTAGGGTTGGTTAGCGAGAACAAACAAAAGAATAATGAAGGAGCAGAATGTGATGGAAATGAAATCAGAATAGGAGCCAGAAGGGGCCCTGGGTGGCTCAGTCAGTTAAGCGTCCGACTTCGGCTCAGGTTATGTTGTGGGTTTGAGCCCCGCATAGGGCTCTGTGTCAAACGCTTGCTCAGAGCCTGGAGCCTGCTTCGGATTCTGTGTCTCCTTCTCTTTCTGCCCCTTCTCCGTTTGCCCTCTGTCTCACTCTGTCTCTCAAAAATCAATAAATGTAAAAAAAAGAAAAAAAAGAATAGGAGCCAGGAGATATTGGTTATGTCTCAGCTTTGTACCTGTATGACTCTTCTGGGACCAACTTAATTCCCTTCTGAGGCCCTAAGTTTCCTCATCTGTAAAATTAGGGGGCTAAACTGTATGACCTCTAAGTTATCTCTTGATTCTAATGCTGCAGAATGTCAGTTAAACTGACAAGGAGGCTCTCTGTGGTTCTCTGTATTGGTATAACAATGATAATAATAAAATCATTTTAAAGTCTGTTGAAAAGTCAAAGAAGTTTAGGATAATAAAATTTTTCTGAAGATGTGAAGAAACATTCTTGTAAGGCCATTCCATTCCTTTCATCTAATAATTATTCTGTAGAAATAATTATTAAAAATAATAATTTTAAGTTTTAAATTTTTTTAAATTAAAAATGATTATTCCAAAAATATTTCCTGTCTACTATGAGCTGGACACTGATAAATACTGGGGATTTAGTAAAAACAATTTAGTCTTCACCCCCATGGAACCTAAAGGAGTAGGAGTCAGTAACCATTTCGTTCCAAATCATAGTATCAGTGCCTTTTAACTTAAAGAGCATAGATTGCTCTAAGGAATGGATGCAAGATATGGATCCTCTCTTCCTAAATAGGTACCCAGTCATACAAATATGAATATAATTTCAGATGTTCATAGGACCTCTCACCTGAGAAGGGGTCCAAGAGCCATAAGTTAACAACTCTGACCTATATCTATAGCTATATCTACAAAATGATAAACAAATTCAAGCTCATAAAAACCTATATTCTGTTTGTACAGCAAAGATTTCCAACGGAAACATTTTAAAATAAAGGTCCATCATTTAAAGGATTAAGCTTTGGCTATTTGAAATTTCACTGACCTAGACTATCTTATTCCAAATAGTAATCTGGATAAGTGAGGCATGCCTAGATTATGTTTCTATTTGATTTGCCATTCTTTTGGTTAAGGTTGCCTGATAAATCAGTCTTTTTACTGAAAATCCATTTGCACACGAATGTGTGCTTCCATTTTCCAAGTAAATTTGCACTTCATGACACTTCCATTTCACGCTAAAGAGACCCAATTAGGGGCACCTGGGTGGCTCAGTCAGTCAAGCATCCAACTCTTGATTTCAGCTCAGTTCATGATCTCCTGGTTCTGAGATCAAACTGCACTTTGGGGCCCCGTGCTGAGTGCAGAGCCAGCTTGGGTTTCTTTCTCTTTTTCTGCCCCTCCCCTGCTTGCCCTTTCTCTCTCTCTCTCTCTCAAAACAAACAAGCAAACATTAAAAAAAAAGAGAGGCCCAATTAGCCATGACAAACACATATACAGCACACACATATCCTGAATAAGCAGCCTCAACGAAGCAAAGAGCACAAGTTCCCGAATTAGAAGGCACTTACTCATCTCCAAGTTCTAACATTTTATGGCTGAATGATCTTGGACAACTCATTTAACCATCTGACCTATGTTCATTCACTTGCACATTGGAGAATGGATGATAAGACTTACCTAAGAAGGATACTATAAGAAATCAATCAAGTAAAATAATGTATGTCAGAGTATTTAGCTATAAAAATGGGAACAAGTGGGTGAAAGGGCAGATTGCTTAGAGTTGCTCACAAAACATCAGACATTCAAAGAAGACCCTTTGGAAAGAGTTCTTCATGTAACATTCTTAGTGGATCTATCTGGAATAAAGCAAATTGTTCTTCAATTTTTAGCTCAAGGAATTTTGTTTTGATTGAATGCCCAATACTGAAGTTCTTCAATATCAAAAGTCTGCAGAGAGGCTTTTGAATCTTTATAATGCATAAATATATCTTCAAGGCAGAAGATAAACTACTTACAAACCCTTGGTCTTAGTTCCTAGGTAGTCAAAGTCTCGTTCACTCTATTTTAGTTTTTTTACAGAGCCATGATTCTTTCACTTACCTTGTAACAGCTGACAGGTCAACAGGTTGTACACAAAAGATTTTAGATAAATTAGTTCAACGAAGTTAAACAAATCAAGGAACTCAATCTCTCTTAGTGGAGGGAGTGTTTATTTTAAAAGAAGCAAATAATATTCTCCAGTTTGAGCCATATTTTCCACTCCATTCTCCACTGGAACACAAAATAAGCCATATAAAAGATAACTTTTTTTTTTTTTACATTTCTTCATTTACATTTGTAATGCACATTACTTCAATAGGCAAGTTTGGAGTTATTCTTTCTTTAAAATTTGAAGTAGGCAACTTTTTAGTAATTTGCTCCGAGGAACAAAAAAAATCACTACACCTTAGCAAAGCTCATGCCTGGAAAAGAGTCAAGAGGCAAACATTCCGATTTCTCAGCCCCTACTAAGCAGAGGCTCTGGTAGTTTCCCAAGGAGACAAATTAAGCTCTGACTCCAAATACACATTACACAAATGCATAGTAGAAAAATAAACTGCAGAATCTACGTTAACACTTTCCTCCAAGAAATTCAAAGTACGTCACTTACGATTGCTTGAGAAACGTATCTCTTATTTTAGGAAAACATTTACTATTATTCTGTAAAACCTTAAATCCCTTTTCTAATCAGTCACTAAGTGGGTAGGAAACCCTAGACTCGAAGTTTTCTGAGAGCAGAGAGAAACTTTTGAGGTGGCCAGAGGCTGGGGAGTCTCATACAGAGATATGGACGGGAGGGGTTAGGGCGGAAAGCTCAATCTACCAGGCAAATGGCGGGGGGCGAGGGAGGGGGCTCTAGGGATTGGCAGGTGCGTTAAGAACCGAGTTCGGTGGTGACGGGATGGGGGTGGGGCGATAGCAGGGAGCAAGGCCTTCTTAAGTTGGTGGGAGCAGGGTGGACGCAGGGCCAGGCGCCAGGGTCACTCTGGACCAACCCTGACTATCTGCTTAGCAGTGGCACTCTTAGCCTTTGCTCTCTCCCATCACTGGGGTAGGATTCTGAGGAACTTGGGAGTGCGTGATGAACTCAAGCAATTACCAGGCTTGGGGGAGCTGCAGGATTCCTCAATCTCCAGCAGCCATGCTGTCTTCCCAACCTCCCCCAGCCCGCCCCGCGTCTCACCCGCTGCCCAGCGTAGGCCGCGCAGGCTCCCCATGGCCGCCTACTCCGCCGACCCGACTGCGCCTCGCGGGCGGTGACAGCACCGGCCCGTTCAATGTCACCAAACTCCGCAACTGGAAAGGGGCGGGCGATGCTGGCAGAACAGACATGTGTGACTTGAGGGCGGACCCAGCAGGACGCTCGGGGCGTCCGGGCAGGGCCAGCGTGGCGCACGGAGCGTGTGGGACGTGCGTGACGCGCAGACTGTGCAGACTGAGCGCCAGGTTCCGCTCCTCACGGTGCCGCGTCCTGGACGCGTATTTAAAAAAGCTTTTGTGGAGTTTGGGTGTTAGTGGCCTTTGCGATATCATTCTCTGTGTCTAAGAAAGTATCCGTTTGAAATAGAAGAAATGTGATCACTGCAGAACTGCTGTGAACTGCAGACCCCGAAATCACACTGCCTAGATAAACCTAATATTTCAATACTGTTTTTCCAGCGTTTTCAATGAACATACTGCCTTTATCAAAAACATAAATTAAGTTCCTAGTGATCAATGGACACCGTGTCTTAGTGAGCATATTTCTCAGCCTACGTGAGAAATTCACATGTATGCTTCCTATTTCTTCAATTTGCCTATTTTTATAAAATGAAACTAAGCATTTCCCCACCTGAACACTTTATACAACCCTTACCCCACACTGCCGTATTACCAAACCTGGGCCAAGATTGTATGTTCAACCCACTGAGCCACTCAGGCGCCCCCAGTAATTTTTTTTTAAAACATTTCTTAGCAGTCCCAAATTCTTAACGAACAAAAGTCTCTGTGCTCAAGGGACGGGAGGTAAATAATAAAGTGGGAGATTAAGAAAACCTCACTCTACTCTAGGTTTCCTCTTCAAAGGACCAGGTTGGTGCCACCAAGGTAAAAAAAAATGGGATTGGAGTAAAACAATCCCTTCAAGTTCTGATACTCTCCGATACAACGAGGCCAGTTCCAGGAGGCCGTGTTAAAGGTGTAAGACCGAAAAGAAGGACACAGCAGGGTTACAGGTTTCGATGCAGATGAGTACTAGGGAACAGACAAACCTTGCCTTAGCTTCTTCGCTGATTTTCTTCGGAATAAATTTTGTTAGGCGGCGACGCGGACACCTTTGCTCCGTGGTGATTGGCTCCCGGCGGGGGCCTCGCGTTTGTCCAATATGGCGGCGCCCAGTGGCAGTGTGAACTGTGAGGAGTTCGCCGAGTTCCAGGTGATGGGGTTTTCCTCCTGTGGCAGGTGTTACCCCCCAACTGTCTTCGAATCCTGTACCCTGCTGTGGCCTGGGAGGGAGTGCGGATCGGTTGTGGAAGAAGCGGGCAGTTCCAGGCTCCTTTTTCCAGCCATTGGAGGTCATGGGGGCGCGGGCTTGGCCATGGAGAGCGAGGCAGCTCCGTGGGTGTCATGGTTCTCCCAGCGGCGACCAGGCCTCGGGTAACCGTCCTGGGAAACTCCGAGTGGTTCCGAGGTGGTAAAACCAAGCTTGTGCCGGGTTGTAGGGATTATAACAACCTTTGAAGCCATCCCCTGAACTCAGTTCCTAGCGTCTGCCATCCTCATCGTACTTTAAGTTGACCATTTGTAGGAGAGAAGAAAGTGAAGGAGAACTTATTTACTTGATAAAACAAAACAAAGAACCTGGTACAAGTTTTACTGTTTTGATGGGGCACAACGTTTGGAGCCTTTGAAGGGGCGATTAATTTTAGTACCTGTTGTGGTGCTCTGCCTTCCTAACCGTTAGAGGAAATGTAACACTTAAGGAAAACGTATTTTAGGGCTAATACCAATCCACGAATTAAAGAAAGGGGTCTAGATTTTAACTAAGTTAGTATGAAGTTATCTGTTTTATTGTAGGCATAAACGTGCTTGTGTCTAGATAAAGAGTTGAATTAAAAAATCATGACCTTACAAATGTATCTTTAAAGATAATGAAAAATAGTTTCATGTATCACTGATCTATCTGTAGGAAGTTTTGTGCTATGAACCATTTTGTAGGAAGTGGTATTCTTGAAGATAACCTCAACAGACTGAATTATGACAAACATTTGGCCAAAGAAGTTTATGTGGGGTCTTTCCACTTTCCCTGTGACCTCTTCACTTCAGCTCCTTCTCAGAATAGATCAGTACAACACCAGCCAACTTCAAATATGATCAAAGTGCTGGACAAATACAGATACTTGTAAAAATCTGAAATAAGATAGAAAAAAAATCGGTATGGAATATTTAAGATTAACAGGCCCATTTGTTGCCTTGGTCTTTCACATTAATTAGTACTATGAATTGATAAGCTCAGATAACTGAGCAATAATAGCCTTAACGTTTACTAGAATGAGCACTGGTGAGGGAGTTAGATGTGGGTTCTAATACTGCTTCTGCCATTAAAGTTTTGGGACCTTGAGCTAATTGCTTAACCACTTAGGAATTAACTTTTGAATCTATAAAATAAGCTTTTGTTAAGTGAGATTTAAAACTGTTTCCGTCTCTCTAATTATTTGAATCTCTAAGACCATGCTTTCTTGTCAAGTTAGCAAACATATAGTGTGTACAGTGTGCTCTTGGCTTCAGGTGTAGATTCCTATGAATCATCACTTATATACAGCACTCAGTGCTCATCCCAACAAGTGCCCTCCTCAATGCCCATCACCCATTTCCCCCCCCAACCTTCAGTTTATTTTCTCTATTTAAAAATATCTTATGATTTGCCTTCCTCTCTGTTTGAAACTATTTTTTCTCCTTCCCTTCCCCCATGGTCTTCTGTTTAGTTTCTCAAATTCCACATATGAGTGAAAACATATGATATCTTTTTCTGCATGACTTATTTCACGTAACATAATACCCCCCAGTTCAATCCATGTTGTTGCAAATGGCAAGATTTCATTCTCATTGCCAAATAGTATCCCATTGTATATATAAACCACATCTTCTTTATCCATTCATCAGTTGATGGACATTTGGGCTCTCTCCATAATTTGGCTATTGTCCATAATGCTGCTATAAACATTGGGGTACATGTGCCCCTATGAATCAGCACTCCTGTATCCTTTGGATAAATTCATAGTAGTGCTATTGCTGGGTAGTAGGGTAATTTTATTTTTAATTTTTTTTAGGAATGACTATACTGTTTCACGTAGTGGTTGCACCAGTTTGCATTCCCACCAACAGTGCAAGAGGGTTCCCTGTTTCTCTATATCCTTGCCAACATTTGTTTTCCTGAGTCGTTAATTTTAATGCTTATTTTTGAGAGACACACACAGAGCATAAACGGGGGAGGGACAGAGAGAGAGAGGGAGATATAGAATCTGAAGCAGGCTCCAGGCTCTGGGCTGATGCGGGATTCGGGGCCGGGAACTCACGAACTGTGAGGTCATGACTTGAGTGGAAGTCAGATGCATAACTGAGCCACCCAGGCTCCCCCTGAGTTGTTAATTTTAGCCACTCTGGTGTGAAGTGGATCTCAATGTCATTTTGATTTGTATTTGATCTGATTTGTGGTCTTGGTCTGTTGGTCATCTGGTTGTCTTTGGAAAAGTGTCTATTCATGTCTTCTGCCCATTTCTTCACTGGATTATTTGTTTTTTGAGTGTTGAGTTTGGGAAGTTCTTTATAAATTTTGAATACTAATCCTTTATGCAATATGTCATTTGGAAATATCTTCTCCCATTCCATCTGTTGCCTTTTAGTTTCCTTTGCAGTGCAGAAGCTTTTTATCTTGATGAGGCCCCAATAGTTCAGTTTTGCTTTTATTTCCCTTGCCTTTGGAGACATGTTGAGTAACAAGTTGCTGTGTCTGAGGTCAAAGAGGTTGTTGCCTGTTTTCTCCACTAAGGTTTTGATGGTTTCCTGTCTCACATTTAGAGCTTTCATCCATTTTGAATTTATTTTTGTGTATGGTGTAGAAAAATGGTCCAGTTTCATTCTTCTGCATGTTGCTTTCCAGTTCTCCCAGCACCATTTGTTAAGGAGACTGTTTTTTTTTTTTTTTCCATTGGATGCTCTTTCCTGGTTTGTCAAAGATTAGTTGGCTGTACATTTGTGGGTCCAATTCTCTATTCTATTCCAGACAGACATAGTGTCTGTCTGAAACTAAATTTCAAAGGATCTCTTTTGAAAAACACAACAGTGCTTTAAAAAACACTTTTATTTTTTCTTTTGGAAGGTCAGATAAGATGTAAGGGGAGCAGGGCACCTAGTGGCTCAATCAGTGGTTAGGGCTTTGACTTTGGCTCAGGTCATGATCTTATGATCCGTGGGTTTGAGCCCCGCTTCGGGCTCTGTGCTGACAGCTTAGAGCCTGGAGCCTGCTTTAGGTTCTGTGTCTCCCTCTCTCTCTCTGCCCCTACCCCACTCATGCTCACTCTCCCTCTCTCTCAAAAATAAATAAACATTAAAAAAAATTTTTTTAAAGATGTAAGGGGAGCAAAAGCTAAATTCTCTTGTAGAACCATTCCATTCACAGAAATAATGTAAATTAAAAGGTCATAAAATGAGTTTCATTAGTGAAACCTGGGGTAACTTTTTAGATAGTTTTTCTAGGGTTTTTCCAAATGTGTGGTTTATAATGGAGAATAACCTGGGTTGAAAGTTCGAAGATCTGGGGTGCCTGGGTGGCTCAGTCGGTTGAGTGTCCGACTTCGGCTCAGGTCATGATCTCATGGTTTGTGGATTCGAGCCCCGCATCGGGCTCTGTGCTGTCAGCTAGCTCAGAGCCTGGAGCCTGTCTTCAGATTCTGTATCTCCCTCTCTCTCTGACCTTCCCCTGCTCATGCTGTCTCTCTTTCTCTCTCTCTCTGCAAAATAAATAAAAACAGTAAAAAGCAAATTTTTTTTAAGTCAGAAGATCTGATTTTCTAGAGCTGTCCTTGGCATAGCACTTAACCTCATTGTAAGTTAGTATAAGAACATTTGCCACTACTATCATAGGCACACATGAACATAAGTGAAGGTACTGTAAAATGTAAAAATTTAGTATAACATTTAGATTTAGATAAATTAGGTAAAATTATAAGCTGTGGTTAGCTGTCACACACAAATTATTAATCAAATGTAATATTTTTTAAAGCTGTGAAACCATTACATTTTGCATGTACATACCCTAAATATGAAGAGCACTGCACTGAGTACCGTGGGAGAGAAACAGGAAATCATGTATTTTTTATTATAATGATTTAGGTACTTTTTCTTTAAAATTTTATTATGAAAATGTCCAAACACTACAGAAAAGTTGAAAGAATTTTACAGTGAACACTTATGTACACCTAGATTCTATAATCAGTGATTTGCTCTATTTACTCCATCACATACCCGTCTCCATATACCCATCAATTCACCTCTTTATTTTTTTGATGAATTTTTTAGTAAGTTTTAAACTTCCATATTCTTCACTCCTAAACATATCACTATTCATATCATTAACTAGAGTTCAATATTTGCCCACTTTCATTCTGTAAAATCTACATGCAGTGAAATACACTGATGTTAAGCATACCATTCTTTTGATACTTACATATACTTGTAGTATAAACCATCATCAACATAAGAGAGTAATATTGTCACCTCCAAAGGTTTCTCATGCCCTTCCCAGTCAGTCCCTGTCCATATGTCCCTCCTCCTACCCTTTTAAAACTACTATACTGATTTTTTTCCATATAGGTGGATGTTTTAAAGTTTGACTGTTTAAGGTATTTTAAGTTTTTGCAGGGTTTTATTTTCCACTATAAAAGCTGGACTTAGCACTTCTGGAAAATACACTATTTCCAGAAAAAATGTTTAAAATTGAGTGTCTAGAATTCTATTTGAATACTCATTTAGTAAGAATTTATTTATTTATTGTATTGTATTCTTCTGCTGGGGCTACCATAACAAATTCCACAGACTACGTGGCTTAAACAACAGAAATTCATTTTTCACAGTTCTAGAGGCTCAAAGTCCAAGCTCAAAGTCCTGTCAGGGTTGTTTTCTGGTTCTTCATGGCTTCCTGGCTTGCATGTTGCAGCCTCATTGATGGCCAAAAAGAGACAGACAGACAGACAGACAGAGATATTTCGTGTCTCTTCCTTGTATAAGGATGTAAGTTCTGTAGGATTAGGGCCCCACCCTTATGACCTCATTTAACCCTAATTACCTCCCTATAGACTTTATCTCCAAATATAGTCACACTGCGGGTTAGGACTTTAAACATATGAATTTGGTGTGGTGGGAGACACAATTCACTGTATAACAAATAACTGTTAGGTACCAGACACTTGAGACTCCATGGACAGAATATAAAACAAGGAACATAATGCAAGCAGGGATCTAAAACGTGTAGAAGATAATTAGAATATGAATAAAATGCTATAATGGTCAGAGAGAAGTAAACTAAGAGATGGAAATTGAGTTGGACCTTAGGCAAGACCAGGGGAATTCTAAGTAGAAGGAAAGGTATATAGGCAGAAATTTTATGTATTTGGGGGAAATAGCCAATCACTATTGCTGGAATTCAGGATTTTCACAGGGACACATTGGGGTTATGGAAAAGAGAGAAACCAGATTATGGGGTGAGATTAGGGAGTTATTTTTGAACAGGAGATGAAATGACCAAAGATGCTTTAGGAACATTCATCAGTTCTGCCACAATCTTTGTTCATACCCTATCATGTTTGCAATTAGCTTTGCAATATCCCTCCTTCTCTTCAGTCATTCCTTTCTCCAGTATATCCTCCTTCAGTCTAATCTCTTATACTGTTGTCTAATCTAAATTTTGGAATCCGAACCATGCATCTAATTTCAGGCTTCTGTGACCAGGTCTAAACTACTTAACATGACATACACGACCTTTTAAAAGCCAGTCCCAAAGTCTTCCCCCTCGTTCTATCTCTTACCCTCTCTTACTCATGTTTCTCTCTCCCCAACCACTGCCACCTCCAGCATACATTTGAACCCTTCTGTCCAGCTACAGAAGCCTACTTTTACCTGAATGCATCAAGCTCTTAATCATTTCTGATTTTTTCCCCTGGTTGCCACCCTGAAATCCCTTCTTCCTGACCCTACCTTTGACCCAGTTCATATATCAGCTGAACAAAGTCAACTAAGTATTCTTTCCCAGAATGTTTAAGTTTTTGTTTTTTTGTTGGGAATATTTATTCTTTTATACACCGTTGATTTTGGTAATTAGGTACAGACAAAATAGACTATTTTCTAGTATAAATGATGGTTCCTTTTGTAACATGTCCAGCTGCTCCCTGGGCCTGGAGGTCCTGGATGTCAAGAGGACAAGTCTCTGTACCTTATGGTAGCACAGTGTGAGCATTGCTATAAAATGTAGTTTGCTGGACTTCTCATAGTGTCCCATGCCACAGCGAACGTGGCCCTGAACTGTGTCCTGGCCTCAGTGCCGTAGGCTGCAGGCACTGAAGTGGGTCGCACACTGAAAAAAATAAATAAATAAAAATAAAAAATAAAAATGTGGTTTGAGGAGCAGAATCTGAAAAGAGTACCATGTGAATGGAATCTACTTCTTGGTACCTTTAGGCAGAGGGTGAAGAGGAAAAGGTTAATGAATTCCAGACCATTCTTTGGAGTACATTTTTATTTTACTGTCATGTAATCCACCCTTTACTACTCCCCATATACCCTGCCCAAAATAATTAAAGGAATTTACCTGAGGATTAACCTTAGCAATAGAGTATAGTATAATTATAGGGGCAATACAAAGTTTTCTCTACCCCTCCCTACTAAATATGGGCACTCCTTCAATACCAAAATTGGCCTCTGAGA
Organism: Suricata suricatta; assembly: GCF_006229205.1. Lineage (NCBI taxonomy): Eukaryota > Metazoa > Chordata > Mammalia > Carnivora > Herpestidae > Suricata > Suricata suricatta. The sequence goes on along the minus strand of NC_043704.1, from coordinate 67,562,253 downwards.
GAATGAGATTTTTTACCCCACAATTACAGATAAGTTAAAGTTCACAGTAAATAAAAATTCCAGGGAATGTCAAGCTATGTAATCTTTTACCTGGATTTTGCTGTGTCAGTCTCCTAACTGATCCTTTTGCATCTCCTCCTGTTCCTATCTGATTCATTTTCCACATTTTCATACTTTAACCTAACCAGTCATTTTAGAATACAAATTTGATCATGTAACCATACCATACTTACCCACTTCACTGGTTCTCCATTATCTCAGGAAAAAGACTAAAGTCCTGTAATGTGACCTATAATAGTGACCTCAATTTATACTGTGTTTTCTCTTATTCTTTGTACAGAAGCCACATTAACTTTTCAATCCATTATTCAGATGACTCTTGTTAAGATCACCTGGGATTTCCATCTTGCTAAATCTGAAAGTTAATTTCTGTTCACATTTTTCTTGACTTCCTAGGAACATTCAACACAGGTGACCATTCCCTTCCTGAAACTTTTCCTCTGACTTCTGTGATATCACAGTTTTTCTCTTGCACTTTAAATGCTAGAGTTCTTTCTTGACACCCTTCATTCCCAACAGTCTCCCTCAGTGATCTCTTCTTGTCTCGTGACTCTTAATAACATCAACTTGTTAAAAAAAAAAAATCTAACCTTGTTTAGTGACAGACTAGTATTTTCAACTTTCTATCCAACTTGTCTATGCAGATATTTAATAAGCATCTCAAACTTAATATGTTCAGAGCAGAACCTTAAAAAAAATAAACAACTTTCTGTGTGCAAAAATTCTATTCAAAAGGAGAGTTAGTACCATGGATTTCTGTGTACCCAACCCTTAGCTTCAACAATCGATTCATGGCCACTCTTGTTTTATTTATATTCTACCACTCACCCTATCCTAGCCAGATTATTTTTTTCCAGCACACCCCAGATTCCATATATTTTTCTGTAAATATTTCAGTCTCTATCTCTAATAGATTATAATTTCAAACACAATATCAGTATCACATACAATTAACAGTAACCCTAAGTATCATCAAATATCCTTTAGTCATAATAGAACCTTGATCTTATTCCTTTCAAATCTTTTCGTCCCCTTGTCTCCCCAACATGAATTAACGGCACTACCATCCATTCAGTTGTTCAGGCCTCAATTCTCATAGTCATCTTGCTTTCTCATTCCCTACCACCAATTCATCAGTTTAACCTATCTGCTCTATTTTCAAAATGTATCCCGAATCCAGCTTCTTCCTAATTCTATGCTACCTCTCAATCAAACTATCTATCTCTTGCCTAGACCACCATAGTAGTTGGCTAAATAGTCACCTTGTTTCCATTCCCTTCACTCTAATCCATTCTTCATCTACAGGTGAAGTTATCTTTTAAAAAATTAATCATGTTATAACATTCTCTTGCCTAAACCCCTGTTGCCTTTAGAACAGAGTGCTTAATTGTTTCCATGGTCTCTGTTGTCCTTCATTTTCTGGTCTACTCTGACCTTACCTAATATTACTTTTTCCCTTACTTACTCCTAGCCCACTTGCCTTCTTTTAGTTCTTCATATACCCCAAAATTTGTTCTTGCCTCATCATTTTTGACTTATCCCCCCATGGGTTCTTTTAGTTGGCTCATTCATGTCACTCAGTTCTTAGCTCAAATGTTGTATCCTCAGAGAGGCCATTCTGGATCTCCTTATCTAAAGTATTAGCCCCGGGGTGCTTGGGTGGCTCCGTTGGTTAAGCCTCCGAATTTGGCTCAGGTCAGATCTCACGGTCGTGGGTTCGAGCCCTGCATCAGGCTCTGTGCTGACAGATGGCTCAGAGCCTGGAGCCTGCTTCTGGTTCTGTGTCCCCTTCTCTCTCTGCCCCTCCCCGTCTCATGCTCTGTCTCTCTCTGTATCAAAAATAAATAAAACATTAAAATAATTTTTTTTAAGTATTAGCCCCTCAGTCCCACTGTCATTCTTCATCCAGTTACTTCAGTTTGTTTTCTTTTTCACAGTATTATTCACTACTGAAATCGTATTGTTAATTGAGGCACTGCTTATTATCTGTTCCCCCCATGAGAATTTTTTTCTTTGAGAGCAAGGACCTTGATTCACCACTGCAGCCCTGGTGTTTAGAATGGTGCCTTACACACACTAGACATTACTAGATATTTTTTTGAATGAAGAGTGAGTTAATAAATGGACTGTGATGTGTTCTAAATGCTGCATATGTTTAAAGAAGAAAGATTGCTAAGGACTCTTGGCCAAGGAAAGGGTTTTATCTAAAAGGTATAACTTAAACCTTGGCCTCAAGATCATTTTGATGTAGATACTAGAAAAGAGAGATTTTTATAAGAGGTTTCTTTCTTTCTTTTTTGAACAGTCCAGTTGTAGGTGTGTTAAAGTTGGAAAAGAAGGTCACTCCCTCTCTACTACTTCTGCTATTTATGTAGTTTTTGAGACTAAATAAATGGTGCTTCCACCATTTGTTTGGAATCTGCCATTCACACACATATCCTTCATTGTACACAAAACACTCAAAGTGGAGGTTGCTTAGTGAATATGTTGACATTATCCCTTAAGAATTACAGTTTATAGAGAATAATAGTACTATTGGCAAAAATAGAAAGACATTGGAAGAGAGGATAAGATAGTGAAGTTGGTTTTAGACCTCACATTTGCCTGTGTTTTATTAGTCTAAATTATAAGCCTTCTACAAGCTATTTAACTTCTAGATTGAGATCTAGAAAAGGCCATTAAATTACTGATTAAAGATTAATAGACTGATAGGAACAGAATCTAAACTGCAGACTTAGACTGAATGGCTTAACTGGTTATTATCATTGGAAACAAATAAATGTTCATTATTGGGGAAGTAGTCTTACAGACTGTGACACCTCCACAGGATATTTATGCAACTGTTAAAAATGTCTTCAAGGCACTTTGAATAATAAGGGCAAAATGCTCATGGTATAATGTCATAAAAGCAGGACTTTAAAGTGTTTCAAAGGACCTTCAGTTTATAAAAATATAGGTATATTCAGAAAGAACTAAAAACATCTTACAATTTAATAATAGTCAACTATGGATAACTTTTGTTTTTTTTTTAACTTTCTCCCCATTTTTTCTAAAATGACTTATAATACTTTAATCATAATAAAAGTTTTTATTTTAACAAATGGATGAAGAAAGAAATGAAGTTGGTTTGAGTCATGGGTTTCAGTTTGGCAAAGGAAAGAAATAGGTTGGTATATTGAAGGATGTGGAGAATCAAGCCAAGTTGCTTTTAATTCACTTTAGTATTGAATATTAACTTGTTGGGTGTTTTTAATATATTTCTAGCATTATATACTTCTATTTCCTTGATGATTTTTTAGTCATCATGTTTTGTTTTGCTGGGCTGAGGGGTAGAGAGAATTTAAGAAACAATTAAAAAAGAAAGAGAAAGTGCTAGAAACAGTTTCTAGAGTTTGTATTTTCTAGAGACAGAGTATACCTGATGCCCAGCCTTTCTCTAGTGACAAGTGAAAAGTCTAAGTACCCTAGTCAAAATGGAGAGAGAAGGGACTATCCTTCTCACCAGAGTATTCTGTGTAGGTATTCTCACCAGAGTCTTTCTAAGTCCCCTTCCCTTTTAGTATTATTTTCCTTTTGGTTGGTTTTTTGAGAGTTGGAGCCTTCTCAGGAGGAAGAGATCTGTGGGAAATACGAGTAGTGTCACTAAGAAAAGGTAAAACTGATTTCTGTTTGTTCTACGAGTAAGAAAACCATGAAGAGATTTGATTCCTTCTCTAACAACATGCTTTGTTTTACTTATATTTGTCACAAAAATAATAAAACAATCATAGGAAAAGCTTAAAAAAATCCCAGAAAGCCTAAAAGGTTATAGATTAATTTCTACGAGTGAACCACTACTGAGTGTTTTTTATAAATAGCTTAACAGAATTTTTCCATCTAGTACCACATTTTAGAATGATAGACATAGAGGGAACAGAGCAGGCAATTATGCTGGCTGGATTGTTTGGGGCAATTTGAGGCAATCGAGTTTAGTAGAAACTTTTAGTGGCTGTATGCTTGGATGGAAAGAACACACATTGTTTGCTAAGCATGTTCAGCAGGTGGGGTTTAAAAATGAATAAAGCAGTCATGACCCTTGAGATGGCCACATTTGAGCCAAGGAAACACGGTTGGTGCCCATTCTTAGAAGTACTATTAAATAATCTACCTATTACTCTTGTTGTAATATTCTTGTAATAAAGATTTTCCTGTGGATGCATTAAATTTAGCATGGTTTCTCTACTCCTAACTTACAGGGTTGTAAAATATCCAAGAACTTTATGGGTTTTTTTGTTGTTTGTTTAAATGTTTCTTTTTTATCACTTAACTTTCCATTCAGGTTATTATTCTTTTATTTTAAATATATATAGGAATTACTCAAGGTGATGAGGACGATTGATGACAGAATAGTACATGAATTAAACACTACGGTTCCAACAGCTTCCTTTGCAGGGAAAATTGATGCAAGCCAAACCTGTAAACAACTTTATGAGTCTGTAAGTGTATCTTTTGGGTCTTTTGTGTTTCCTTTATGCCTTTTTTTGCAGGCAAAATAAGAAACCAATTGACATAATTAAAATGGATAAAAGTATGACATCTTCATGTTTTCTTGCCTACATCTGAGGGTGTGTATCCGTTTTGATCTGGTTGCTACAAACTAAAGAAAACATGTGATCTTATGCACAAATCTCTGGAGAGATGGTTCTAAGGAATGAGAGCAGTCATTTTTTGGCCCATTCATGGGCAGCCTTTAACTTAAGAAACCCTATGCACCAGGGAACAAAGGAGAGAGTGAATCAAGTCAAACAGTGAAACAAGAGCAAGGGCTTTGAATGAATCAATCCTAAGAAGCCAGACACCTGATGTAATAAATTACAACCTTTTATACTTTCTATATCTTTTCTCTTCCCTTAATCATCAGGCAGGGGAATAGAAGTATTTGGTAGTTGGGAGAGAAATCACAGATAAATTGTTCTTTCCTGAGGCTTTGGTTTTTCAAATATATATTTTTTTCATAGCTTCTTAAAGATTCCTTTTATGTCTCTTTATAATTTCCAAAAGCAAAAGGAAATAGTAATGTAGTTAAGTATTTTTTATAATTTACTTATATCCTTTCATTAACTTGGAAGCTAATATTCAAATGACATTTGCTTTTCTATGATCTCCCACAAGATTACTATTTGGATTCTTATAAAGAAGATATTACTTAAAACCTAAAATTCTATTTCTCAATTTTGAAAAAAAAGTCAGTTTTATGTATATCAATTAAATTCAAAGCATTAATAATTGCTGATGTTTTTCTGCTTTTATATGAAATTGTGTTATTGAGTGGTCAGGTAATTCTTATGGCTTGAGAAAAATTGGAAAGTTGTGGACTTGAATGAGTAGAATCCAGTATTGGAACTAGGGAGCCATGAGTCCAAGCCCTAATTTATTTTAATGTTGTTCACTTAGTTACTTTGGGTAGCTCTGTCTGAAGAACTAGAAATTTATGATCACTTTAGAGATGCCCCCCACACTACCCATATAATCTCTAGAATCTATTCAGTTGTTTCCATTTATAATCTTTTTTTAACCTAAAGATTAATAGTGTAGGGATTAGTAATGTGGATTCCAGATGTAGATTAAGTCCTACCTCTGCTTCTTCCTAGATGGTAATCTTGAACATTTACATGACTTTTTGCCTTAGCTTCCTTATTTGTAAAATAATAACATAATAGTACCTAGTTCATGGGGTTGTCAGAGGATTAACTGAGGTAATATAAAGTGCTTAGTGTACTAAATGTTTTACAAAAAATGCTTGCTTCTTCTATTATTGTTGTTATTATTTCTTATCCTTTTGTTGAACGAAGATGATCTTGCATATTGGAACCTTTTGTTTTGGATATTTGAGACCTTTTTGTCTTGGATGTTCTTGATTTGTGCTTGGGTTTTTCTGTCTGTATCCTGAAGGGATTCAGTAACATGAACATCAGAGAAGGGGTTGTTTAGTGTTTTTTTTGCCAGGGATCAGGCCTGTGGCAGAGTGTTTATGCTAATAAGTACCACTGAGTTCCCTTAGATATTATCTCAGTTAAGAGTGGAACTCTGAAATGTCCAGATTGGTTAAGGTTACCTTGACTTCTTTTAGCCCCTTCCTTCTATATCTGATGAAGGGATGTTTGCAATCTCTCTAATGATAGTACTTCTTCATAGCAGATGACCAGCAAAGTTATTGTTAAGTACTAATTATAGAAATTCAAAATTTTAGAATACTCTTAATAAAAATAATTTTAGTGAGATACCCTCATTAGAGCATATTCCCTTGAATCTATGAATTTTTTCTAGCTGTACACTGTTCATTATTTATTCTCAGGATAAATGTAAAAATCAATGCTGAACATTAAAGTCTGTGAACTTAGAACAGTATTTTACAAATGCAAAACTATTATTGGTGTCACGGTGATTGATTTTGGGTAATTTTCTCTTTAATGAATCTTTGGAATATATGTTTTAATGATATGCTTCCCCTTATATCTTTTTGTTGTTAATTCTGGAGAAAGATTGAAAAAACAAAGGGCCATGACAAAAACTTATTAATTTTTGTTTTGTGTTTATTATTTTTTTTATTTTTAGTAGTTTATTTTTGAGAGAGAGAGAGCACAAGCAGGAGAGGGGCAGAGAAAGAAGAGCAAGAGGGAGACACAGAACCCAAAACAAGCCCAGGCTCTGAGCTGTCAGCATAGAGCCCTATGCAGGGCTCAAACACACGAACTGAGATCATGACCTGAGCCCAAGTCAGCTACTTAACCAACTGAGCCACCCAGGCGCCCCTGGTGTTTTGTTTTTAATGATGATTAAACCAAGGGTCATTGTCAGGGTTCTGACAAACAACATTTCAGAAATTAGAATTTAATGTAGAGTTAATTTAGAGTCAACCTTTGTTCAGGAAAGAAAAACACCCAAAAACTGTAATCAGGAAAACTGTTGGCATTATGTTTCCCTTAAAGGCAAAAAGCACTGTTTTCAAATAATGGTTAAAAGATAGTAGGTGAGGGGCACCTGGGTGGCTCAGTCCGTTAAGCGGCCAACTTTGGCTCAGGTCAGGATCTTGCGGTTTGTGAGTTTGAGCCCCACATCAGGCTCTGTGCTGACAGCTTAGAGCCTGGAGCCTGCTTCAGATTCTGTGTCTGCCTCTCTGTCTCTGCCCTTACCTTGCTCATGCTCTGTCTCTCTCTCTCAAAAAAAAAAAAATAAAATAAAATAAACATTGAAAAAAAAAAAGGTGAAAATTTGACTAAAAGAAATTCTTAGAGTTTTGGTAAAGTACAGTAAAACTGGGAAGTCCTAGATAGACCCCTGCTAGACTAGCTTCGAATCACTCTCTTGCCCCATCCTAAATGCCTTCATTTCAAAATTTACCCCAAATCAAAGGAAGTATGGTTATGATATGGTTATCATTCAGGAATTTTCTCCTCTAACCAGGGGAGCTACTAGTTATCAAGCGTCCTCATTTCTTTGACATGTGTACAGAAGTCCATGCATATTCCTCTTGCATATGGCTCTTAATTCTGAATTTTCTTGAAGGATGATCGTGACAGTAAGACTAAAATAATTGATAGTACAGAATAAAAGATGATTTGCTCAGTGCTTTCTGTTCAGACGGTAGGGGGTTCATAGTGGGGCTAATCTGAAGGAAAAGTACACAGCTGAAGGTAGGAGGGTGGTTTTCAGCAAGAAGCGTATCTGTAGGAAGGGGCCAAGTTAAAGAGGGGAACAGTGGAGGAGAGCCCTACCAAGGAAGGAACCTGTGGCGAGAGAGACTGAAAGGAAAATGCTGAACATTTTAATAAAATGTGCACAATTTGAATTTGATTTTCAAATGCAGATAGAAAAATTAAAATGCTTTGACAGACTCCTAGTTGGTGCTTATACTATTCCATCAGTTTTTGGGGGTTTAGACAAAATATCAAAGTGATTAAATAGCACCTGACATTGAACAGTATACTGAGTTATGTTATTCTTAAATTGTAGAGGTAGGAAGGACATTAGCAATTATTTACTCATAATTCCTAATTTTGCAGAGGAAACTGAAGCTTGGAAATGCTAATTATTTAGCCATTCTCACACAGGGAGAGCTTCTTAACTCTAAGTAAGGATGGTTCTTTTCTTCCATTTTGGGAATATCCCTGCCCTCAATGGTGCTCCTTTCATTTTCTGTAATTATACCTGAAGGAGGAAACAAGTAACAGAAGAGGCATATTAGCCATTGAAATATAAGCTTTGGGCTGTCCTTGTGAATCCTAAACGTTGTAATAAAAAAATTAGCATACTAGAGTAATTTAATATAGGTGGAGTTAATGTCTCTTAGTTTGATTTACTTCTCTTCACATATCAATGCTCTATTGCAACTCTAGATATAGAAAGGTTTTTTCCTGGTGCATATTAGGTCAGTAGTTCTTAACTGCAGGGTTCTGAGATAATCATTTAAAAGATGTATTTCAAATAACTTAGGAAGAATGCTTATAGAATGGTTTAGTCTTGTATTTTATATAAAAATATGTATAATGGTTAGGTTATCCTCAGTATAACTTATTAGCATAGCATTAAGATATTCTCTTCAGAGGGAAGAAGGAGTGATATAACATGATTACATGGAGGAAGTACACCTAAATTTTAGTTGGAACTGAACCACCTTTATTTATGCTCCACCAGTTATAATGGTGATTACATGTTATTTTAGTACTTTGCTTTTACTCTCCCCCAGGTTTATGGGGCATCATCAGAATTTGGCTATGAACGTGGGAGCAGTTTGAATAATGACCATCATACTTCATGAATGAAGGAAGAAAATAAATGCAAATTGTTTTATTGGATTTGTTACATAAAGATGAAAGTTAGTAAAGAATTGCCCTGCCAGATGTCCTTTCAGTTGGCACACACAGTTGATGGAGCTAATATCTGTATTTCATACACAATTTTCCTGCATTAATACTTTAAAATCTTGAAAAGGGCTCTGTTTTGCATAGGTAAATGTAATGTTCTTTGTTTTTCTTTATTGTAACGGATTGCTTCCCTACATCACTTCACAATTTCTTGCACTTAGTGACAACACAAGACTGAAAAAACCCTTGAAAGGACAAAAAAGAGAGGAAGGATAGCAGTAGTGGCCCTGAAGGTGTGCGAGGGTGGGTGGAGGGTAGAACATAAGGGATGGAATACTGGGGACAGAAATGTAGGGAGAAGGGGCTGAAATGAAAGCCCGTGTTGAGGAGAATGCAGGAAGGGGAGTGGGAAATCCCAGAAGTGTATTGAAGAAGGGAGACGACCCGACCTCGTACTTTCCACCATGAGAGGTGCTTCCTTGATCTGTTTTTAGGTGATTCAGCTGGTTCAGCACAGTCTTCTCTTCCATAGATTAAATTTTTAAAAATTATTTTAGAAATGTTATATTTCTGTAGCATAAAAATAAGGGTTTTTTGGAAAACATTAAAATCTAAAAAATTGGTATGATTTTTCTCTCTTGTTCCTTTATTCTTTTAGTTGATGGAAGCTCATGCCAGCAGGGACAGAGTCATAAAAAATTGTATAGCTCAGACCTCAGCAGTAGTAAAACACCTCCGAGAAGTGAGAGAAAAGAATTTGGATGATTTAACGTTATTAAAGCAACTTAGAAAAGAACAGACAAAGGTAAGTTGAATAAGCTTTAAATTTCTGAGCAAAAGATTTTCAAAATAGCTATCAAAATAAATTCAGTTATTCAAATATTGGCAATTTTTTCACACGTTATATATATTTTGAGAGAGAGAGAAAGCATAAAAGGGGAGAGGGAGAGAGAGGGTGGCAGGCTCTGTTCTGACAGCTCGAATCCTGGAGCCTGCTTCAGACTCTGTGTGTCTCCCTCTTTCTGCCCCTCCCCTACTCATGCTCTGTCTCTGTCTTTCTGTCTCTCTCTTTCAAAAATACATACATGTTTAAAAAAAAAAAAAGAAATGGTCATTACTTAAAAAAAAGGATCAGATTAATACTTCATTTTTAGTGGGCTTTATTTTATTACATTTAGATATTAGTTTGTATGTTAATTTGCACTTCATGAATATATGCAGTGTAGCAGCCTTAGCTTAAAGAAACATATAATCATATTTTCTTTCCATTTCTTTATATATTGTACTTTTAAATAGAATAGGATTCAATACCACATCAGGAAATCGTATCTGTATTTATGTTTAAAGGTTTGACTTGAGAATAAACTTTTTTAACGTATTTACATTTTGAGAATATTTACCTCTGGTTTCATCTGTAGAAATTTGCTGAAATGCAGTACAGATATTTAATTTCAGAATATTACCTTCTTTAGCTATAAAAATATAGTATTATTTGAATATAACCAGATACACTAGCACCACATTATAATTTATTTCACTACACAAAGAAGTTGCTATGGGTCTTTGGGTTTTTTTTGGATACCTTTTTGTTTCCACTTCATCTTGCATCCCTACAGTTTTCACTTTTTAGGAAACAGCAAATGTCCACTGAGTGATAAGTCAGAGGAAGCCTTTTTTCCCCAAAGTCTGCTGTAATGTAGATAGGGTGTGAACCTCACAGTATAAGAAACGAAACAGAACTGTTCCTTTATAGCCCTTAATGGTGACATGTCAAGAAAAGAGTTGAAATGTGTACCATATTTTATTTAAGTGGAATGCATTGCTGTGTTCCTTTGCGGGGTGGGGGGTTCTGCTTAAAGAGTGATTTTTTATTTTGATATAATTTCAAACTTACAGAAAAGTTGCAAGAATAGTACAGGGAACTCACTTGTACCCTTTACCTATATTCACCTATTGTTTGCATTTTGCCCCACCTGCTTTGCAGTACATTCTCTCCACCCTTCTCTCCTCCCTCCTCCTTCCCTTATTTCCTTGTTTTCCTCCCCTTCCTACCTCACATAGGCATTTTTTTTCCTGAACCATTTGTCGAGAATGTTGGGTACATTGTTCCTTTGCTCCTTACACGTTGGTGATTTTTTTAAGAAGAAGGACTTTTTCCTACATGACCACTGAGCAATTATCAAAAGCATGTCTGTATTTCAAGATAGCACAGTAGGTATTTTGCTGATATGTGTATGTTGGATGACTGAAAATTCAGTATGGGACAGAATCATGCTTTTCATTACTGAACAGTCATGAGGTCTGCCCTTTGTTTAGTAGATGTAGCCAAACTTTGAAAGGGGGACCCTAGCATCTCTCTCAAGCCTGTATTCTCGTAGCTGCTGACAGGTGAGTGTGTGCACTTGCTCAGTCATCCCACTGATGCACTGTGTCTTGCTGGATTCTTCCACTGTCTTTGTGGCCCTCTTTGTTCATGATGACTGCTTCGGTCCTGTATTCCACACCTGCTCATTCATCAGGCAGTGGTGGTGTCCGCAGACAGTGAACTTAATGCTGTAATGGTCATCTTGGTCATTGTTTATGAAGGCTCATAGATAATTTCTATAAAGCTAGTTAAAATCTAGTTATTTTTGGATTTTGTATTTTAATGGACTCTTGAAGGTTTTGACAAAGGAAACTGCAGGGCAGGGCTATTATATCAGAAACTGAAAACTCATTATTTGCAAATTACATCAAACAAACACTACAGTGACTCCTTAGTGGAGAGCAAAGTTCAGAAACCACAGAGTCCTTGGGAGTGATGTGTCACCTAATTGGCCCACCCTCATCTCTGCCCTTCAGCCTCTAGGGTGCAGAGAGAATCACCAGGATGACCATTGCAAGGAGTAATTTTAGAAACCAGTCAGCAAGTTATAAAAGGTAGCTTTCTAGTCAGATACTGTATAGGACTAGAGGGTGTCCATGAATAGTACTTAACTGAATAAGGAAGCTTGAATTTTTTTAATTTTCAAGTTTTCTTCTGATTATGGAATCAGAAAGAGAAGTCTTAGAGATGTTCCTCTTCATTTTTTTTAGTGAGGAAACTGTGACTCAGAGGTACTGATTTCCCCAGCTAGTAAGTGGTAGAGCTGGGACTTTAACCCATGTCTTCCAACTCTGGATTCGGTGGTTTTCCATCAAATCATGACTGAGAGTCAAATTCTGGTTACTGTAGAGAACAAAGTTTATTTATATGCAGAGATGCCAATCTGAAAGTCCCCAGTTTTTTCCCTGAGTCCTTAACTCAGAAAAAGCACATTCCTTGCTGGAACTGTGTAACTGCTATCACATACTGTCACCTATTCAAACTTTCTTTGAAAGGAAGCTTACCTGTTTAAGACCTAGAGCCTCAAAAACAACCGTCTCTGAGGTAGCATTTTGTTGGTGGCACTGAAATTGTATTAGAAGTTGGTTGTAATATCTGCAGCATTCAAGAATAGAAAAAACATGGATTTTAATGGCGGGTGGCCCTAAGGAAATGAATCCCATCTACCACTTGGTGGCTGTGTAAACTTGTAAATTAATTGCTCTGAAATAATCAGATTCTTGGTTTGTAAAATGGAGTTGAGACTTCTTATGTTTTTATTTTTAGAGATGAGATTAAATTATATAATGTGTGTAAGAGCTAGCATATTACCTACAGCAGTTAGTACTTGTTTTCCTTTCCTTTTTGAGGTTCTGAGACTCCATATATTTTACATTAATCCTCCTTATAATATCTCCCAACCACTGGTTTCTACTTTTTGTTTAATCACTATTAAGAGAGTAGGGGAGGAGGAGTATGCAAATCTTCTGTAGTAGTGTATTCTTTTTGGAAGATGTAATTTCTCAAAGATTTTTCATACATATTGCATAATACTACATATTACATTTTCTTACATGTTACAAAATCTGCCTCCCTGCAACATGTGATTATTGCTTCTTAATCTTCGTCAGACCTCTGACTGTATGCTCAAGGTGTGGAAAACTCTTGCCTTTGTAGATCATTTGGGCCTTTGTATTCCCCTCTTTGTTTTTCTTCTTGATTCTTTTTTTTTTTTTTAATTCTTTAAAGATAAAATTTCTCATTTTATTTTATTTTTTAATTTTTTAAATAGTATATTGTCAAATTGGTTTCCATATAACACCCAGTGCTCTTCCCCACATGTGCCCTCCTCCATTACTACCACCTCTGTCCCCCCCACCCCACCCCCACCTTCAACCCTCAGTTCGTTTTCAGTATTCAATAGTCTCTCAGGTTTTGCGTCCCTCTCTCTCCCCAACTCTCTTTCCCCCTTCCCCTCTTCATTGTCCTCCATTAGGTTTCTCCTGTGCTCCCGTTAGACCTATGAGTACACATATATGGTATCTGTCCTTCTCCACCTGACTTATTTCGCTTAGCATGACACCCTCAAGGTCCATCCACTTTGCTACAAATGTAGCATTCATTCTTTCTCATTGCCATGTA
>NC_043704.1:67527311-67548764 GCF_006229205.1 Suricata suricatta | reverse complement strand
GAACAGGGAATGTTTTTCCATTTCTTGGTGTCTTCTTCAATTTCTTTCATAAGTTTTCTATAGTTTTCATCATATAGGTCTTTTACATCCTTGGTTAGGTTTACTCCTAGGTATTTTTTGGTTTTTGGTGCAATTATGAACAGGATCAGTTTCTTGATTTCTCTTTCCACTGCTTCATTATTGGTGTATAGGAATGCAACCGCTTTCTGTACATTGATTTTGTACCCTGCAACTTTACTGAATTCATGGATCAGTTCTAGAAGGCTTCTGGTGGAGTCTGCCGGGTTTTCCATGTAGAGTATCATGTCATCTGTGAAAAGTGAAAGTTTGACTTCTTCTTTGCCAATTCTGATGCCTTTTATTTCCTTTTCTTGTCTGATTGCTGATGCTAGGACTTCCAGCACTATGTTAAACAACAGTGGTGAGAGTGGACACCCCTGTTGTGTTCCTGATCTCAGGGGTAAAGCTCTCAGTTTTTCCCCATTGAGGATGATATTAGCTGTGGGTTTTCATAAACTGCTTTTATAATGTTTAGATAAGTTCCTTCTATTCTGATGTTCTCAGGGGTTTTTATTAAGAAAGGGTGCTGTATTTTGTCAAATGCTTTTTCTGCATCTATCAACAGGATCATATGGTTTTTATCTTTTCTTTTGTTAATGTGATGTATCACATTGATGGATTTGCATATATTGAACTAGCCCTGTAACCCAGGACTGAATCCCACTTGATCATGATGGATAATTTTTTTTATATGCTGTTGATTTCGATTTGCCAGTATCTTGTTGAGTATTTTGCATCTGTATTCATTAAGGATATTGGTCTGTAGTTCTCTTTTTTTGCTGGGTCTATATCTGGCTTGGGTATCAAGGTGATGCTGGCTTCGTAGAGTGAGTTTGGACATTTTCCTTCTATTTCTATTTTTTGGAATAGTTTGAGAAGAATGGGTATTAACTCTGCTTAAATGTCTGGTAGAATTCCCCTGGGAATCCATCTGGCCCTGGGCTCTTATTCATTGGGAGATTTTTGATAATGGATTCGATTTCTTCACTGGTTATCAGTCTATTCATGCTGTCTCTTCCCGTTTGAATTTTGGTAGTGCCTGTGCATTTAGGAATTTGTCCATTTCTTCTGTGTTGTCCAGTTTGTTGGCATATAATTTTTCATGGTACTCTCTAATGATTGCTTGTATTTCTAAGGGATTGGTTGTAGTAGATCCATTTTCATTCATGATTTTGTCTAATTGGGTGCTCTCTCTTTTCTTTCTAAGGAGCCTGGCTAGAGGTTTATCAATTTTATTTTTTCAAAGAATCAACTCTTGGTCTCATTGATCTGCTTGGCTGTTTTTTTGGAATCTATATTGTTTATTTCTGCCCTGATTTTTATTATATCTTTTCTTCTGCTGGGTTTGGGGTGCTCTTGCTGCTCCCCGTCTAGTTCCATTAGGTGCTCTGTTTGATTTTGAATTGTGCTTTTTCTAGTTTGTTGAAATAGGCCTGGATTGCAATATACTTTCCTCTTAGGACTGCCTTTGCTGCATCCCAGAGATTTTGTATTTTTGTATTTTCATTTTCATTGGGTCCATATATTTTTTAATTTCTTCTCTTATTGCCTGATTAGCCCAATCATTCTTTAGTAGGGTGGTTTTTAACCTCCACGTTTTTGTAGGTTTTCCAGACTTTTTCCTGTGTTTAATTTCAAGTTTCCTAGCATTGTGATCTGAAAGTGTGCATGGTCTGATCTCAATTTGTTTATATTTATGGAGGGCTGTTTTATTCCCCAGTATATGATCTATCTTGAAGAATGTGCCATGTGCACTTGAGAAGAAGGTGAATTTCCTAACTTCAGGATGCAGAGTTCTAAATATATCTATCAATTCTATCTGTTCCAGTGTGTCATTCAGGTCCATTGTTTATTTAGGGATTTTCTGTCTGGTTGATCTACCCATTGCTGTCAGTGGAGTATTAAAGTCCCCTGCAATTAGCACATTCTTATCAATGAGATTGTTTCTGTCTGTGATTAATTGTTTTATATATTTGGGCACTCCCGAATTTGGCGCATAGATGTTTATAATTGTTACTCTTCCTGATGGAGAGACCCTGTAATTGTTATATAATGTCCTTCTTCATCTCTTGTTACTGCCTTTATTTTAAAGTTCAGTTTATCTGATATAAGTATGGCTATTCCAGCTTTCTTTTGAAATCCAGGCACATGATAGGTATTTCTCCATCCCCTTATTTTCAGTCTGAAGATGTCTTCAGGTCTAAGGTGAGTCTCTTGTAGACAGCAAATAGATGGATTTTGTTTTTTTATCCATTCTGCTACCCTGTGTCATTTGGTTGGAGCATTCAGTACATTTATATTCAGTGTTATTATTGAAAAATGTGGGTTTAGATTCACTGTGTTCTCTGTAGAATTCATGTTTATAGTGGTGTCTCTGGCGCCTTGTATTCTTTGCAATATTTCCCTCATAGAGTCCCTCTTAGGATTTCTTGTAGGGCTGGTTTGGTGGTCATGAATTCTCTCAATTTTTGTTAATTTGGGAACAACTTTATCTCTCCTTCTATTTTGAATGACAAGCTTGCTGGATAAAGGATTCTTGGCTGCATGTTTTTTCTGTTCATCACATTGAAGATTTCCTGCCATTCTTTCCTGGCTTGCCAGGTTTCATTAGATAGGTCAGTAACCACTCTGATAGGTTTCCCTTTGTATATTCAGTCCTTTTTCTCCCTACCTGCTTTCAGAATTCTCTCCTTATCATTAACTTTTGCCAGTTTCACTGTGATATATCATGCCGAAGGTCGATTCAAATTACGTCTTAAGGGGGTTCTTTGTGCCTCTTGAATTTGAATGTCGATTTCTCTCCCCAGATGTGGGAAATTCTCAGTTATAATTTGGTCTAGTATCCCTTCAGGATCTCTCTCTCTTTCTTCCTCTTCAGCAATCCTATGAAACAGATGTCGTTCCGTTTGATTGTATCACTCAGGTCTCGAATTATCCTTTCTTGCTCATGGATCAAAATCTCTCTTTTTTTTTTTTCCGGCTTCCTCTTTTGCTATAACTGTGTCTTCTAATTCACCTATTCTTCTCTCTGCCTCTTCAATCCTTGAGGTGGCGGCCTCCATTTTATTATTCACCTCATTTATAGCCTTTTTAAACTTGTCACACCTATTTTGAAAGTCCCTAGTTATTGTATCAGTAGCTTCTCTGATGCATTTTTCAAGCCCAGTGATTCTTTTTTCTTGATACCTATATAGAAGTCTAAACGCATTTGTCTTAGTGGCATGTCATGACCCTGTTTTTTGATTGAATTTCTTACTTCTTTGGCAGTCAGTCCAGGCTTTGACAGAACAGTGAAGCTTTAATGATTTCTGGTCCATGTAGCTTATTAAAATCTGAGGTTGCTTTGATGTCAGCAGATAATCAGGTTGTTACTACTTTACAGCACAAGACTGGTTGTCAGAAATGCAGTCTACCTCTCATTCTAGTTTCAGTCCTATGTACTTGCCTATGTACCAGCTCTGAGGCTAGCATAGGACTTTACAGGGAGCCAGTGGATCAGTACTAAGTTCTTCTCTTATTAGTGTTACATGCACATTGTTTAAACATCCTGCCTGAACTCTGCTTCTAACTGGTCAGGTTCGTTGACTGGGGTCCCTGACTCATGGTTGCCTAGATCCTGTCTGGCTCTCTGGTATTTTGTTCTGAAATCTCCTGGCTTGAGTCTTAATTTTGGCCCAAGGAAATCATCCTGATTTTAACCTCTTGGCTGCTTCAACCTGTAATTCATGCTTTTTGCCCTAATTTTCCTGAATATTTTCAAGCCTTCTTGGAGCAGGCTAGTTTCTCTCACCAGAAGTGTCTAGGCGTATGATAGGCCCCCCCAATCTGGGCCTGGCAATATAATTGGCTACTTTTCTGATGGAGTAATTAGGTTGGCAGTTGTTAGGAAAGTTAGAAAGACTGTAGCGTAGCATCAGACCTCTGACTATATGTTCAAGCTGTGGAAAACTCATGCCTTTCTAGATCATTTGGGACTTATGTATTCCCCGTCTTTGTCTGTTTTTCTTCTTGATTCTTTTTTCTTTATCCAAATAAGGTTGCCATCTCCTTCTTTTTATTCTTCTGTGCTGTCTTTGCAAACTGTGTTATAGGATCAATAACTAGAACTAGAATTGTTGAATTCAAGGATATGTGAATTCATATTTTTATAAATCTTACCAAATTGCCCTCCATAGAGGTTGCCACAGTATATACTCCTACTAAAAATGTGTATATCTTTCTTTTTTAATTAACAATTTTTTTTGGTTTACATTTATTTATTAATGAAAGACAGAGACAGAGCATAAGAGGGAGGCGGGCAGGGAGAGAAAGAAACACAGAATCTGAAGGAGGCTCCAGGCTCTGAGCTAGCTGTCAGCACAAAGCCTGACACAGGGCTGGAACCCACGAACTGTGAGATTATTACCTGAGCCAAAGTTGGACACTCAACCGACTAAGCCACCCAGGCACCCCTGAAAATGTGTGTATATCTTTTCCCATACTCTTGCTAGTAGTAGGTTTTGTCAGATGTACTCCTTTTTAAAAAAATTTGTCATATTATGGCTTAACTTGCATTTTTAAATACATGACTAAGATTGTATATTTTTTAAATGTTTATTGGCCATTTGTATTCCTGTTGTGAACTACCTGGATGGTTTTTGCTTTTTTTTTTTTTTTTTTTTTTTGAGCTCTCAAGGTGAGGGGAACCTAGGTGGCTCAGTCAGTTGAGCGTCCAACTCTTGATTCCGCTTAGGTCATGATTTCACAATTTGTGAGTTTGAGCTCCACATCAGGCTCTGCGCTGACAGCATGGAGTTTGCTTGGGATTCTCCTCTGTCTTTTCCCTGCTCAAACTTCCTCTCTCTCTCTCTCTCTCTCTCCCTCTCCCTCTAAGTAAGTAAATAAACTTAAAAATTAAAGTCCTCAAGGTGATTATAATATACTTAAGAACCATGGCTTTACAAGATTTAACAGCCGATTAGGATCAGAAGAATGGGCTGTGTCCAAGATCTAGCGCAGGTGATACCATTAACAAAGAATGGAGGAGCAGTAGCTCCTTTTATTAAGAAACTATAAATAGAATTCTGTTTTCTTTAATTTGAATTTTCATAACTCCAACTTTTTTTTTCTTTATTGCAGTTGAAATGGATGCAGTCAGAATTGAATGTTGAAGAAGTTGTAAATGACAGGAGCTGGAAGGTATAAAATAATGCTTTCTTGGAGGGAACTATGAGGGAAACTGAACCAGCAAAGGGAAACCAAGGGATGGGGGTAAGGAGTCCCTTGGGGCTCTCACGAAGACTAGCTATCCCTCATTTGTATAAGCAACTGAAAGTTTTAACTTTGAGAAGGGCGCATTTGGCATCCAAATATAGCCACCTTATAAAAATCAGCTTTATAGTCGTATGGTAGATTTTATGACCTGTCTGGTAACAGAATTGGAGAATTTTGTATATTTCCTAATACTAATTTGGGCATATTTGTTATTTAGGGATATTACCAGTTAACTCAGAATCTTCAATGGCCTTATTTGTGAAAATTAGCCTTTTTGAGCCCATTGGTTTGCATAAATTTTCATATCATTAGCTGTGCTTTATTAGAAAGCCTTTATAGTGGCTTGCTTTCTGACATACCTGATCATGAAACTTATTTGTACATAACTTTACTGATACCTGATAATAGAGTTTTTTATGGCTGCTAGGTTCACATGTTCCTTATTGCTACCTGCATAGTTCTGAACAGGAAGTAGGTTGGAGGACCAGGATTCAAGGACTTTACCTGTAGTCAAAAATCACAGAATGCTGACTTTGGTTGTATGAAATGGTACATCTGTATACCTTTCTCTAAAACGTCAAAGATTTCCAAAGGGAAAAATCTATGAAATCTGAAAGAATGAGCTGAAAATTTTGTTTTATCCTTTGAAAATAAGCAATGGAATGAGGTTAAACACAGACGTTAACTGAACCCAAACTAAAGTGTGCCAACTTAAAGAGTTAAGAATAAATTGCAAAAGACAAATTGTGTTTATTATATCACTTTTCTTTATTCTGTCCTCTTTGCCAAGATTTCCTATTCCTACTCTTTCTACCAACATGAGAAGGTGTTTGCTACTTGAAAGATTTGGGTGATAGTTGTCCATTTGTGTTCTACAGAGAGATAATATTTACTCTTGGGATGGAATAGGGGAGGGGTACAATGAATATCTGATTTGAAAAACTCAGTGGAGAGGTTGGTGTATGTCAAATGTAGTGGGAAGAGTGAAGCATTTTTAGATTTGATACTAGTTTTAAGGAAAATACACTCCATCCAGTCTACAAAAACCCAAGTTCTCTACTTAAAAAATAGCAAATGTAGCTATGGTACAGTAGGCCAGCTTAAAAGTTAGGAAGGCATTTAGGAAAAGGATTTGGAGGAGCTTGGCCAAGTCATATGTGTCCCAGCCATTGTGCCAAGGCCACTAATCTGAAGCCTTCCCCTGGTTTGAGCATTGGGAACTTGAGGGAAATGTCAAGACTGGGAACTAACAAGAGATGAACTATAAGACAAAAGGCCCAGAAGGAGTATATTTAGTTTCTGCACTTTTTCTTTTAATTGTGAGTTAACACATACCAAAGAGGATATAACATGTTGAATTTAAGGAATATTAATAAAATGAACACTCATGTATTTTCCACCCAGCTTAATAGATTGAATAATACCAGTACCATAAAAGCTTCCTATGTAGATTTTTCTTTTGTTTTTATGGTAGTCCACAGTGGCCATTATAGGTGTGTGTATATGTGTGTGTGTGTGTGTGTGTGTGTGTGTGTGTGTTGTTCCTTATATCAGTGAAGTATGAAGGTAAATTCTAAGAAGAAATTCTTTTAGATTTTTTATAATTTTGTATTTGTACACTTAAAATTTTTAGATATGATTAAATATTTTTTAAATATTAAAGGATATATGGTAAAGATTCTACCTCTCATTCCTTCCTTTCAGCCACTTGCTTTCCTTACCTTCTAAAAGGATGGTATATACTTTTAGATATTTGCACCTTTTCTAATTTTATGTATGTATTCACACACATTTTCCTGTTGGTTGCATATATGGAAGTGTTCCTGTCCACACTTTTTTTCCCCTTAATATATCTTGGAGATCTTTTTACATCCGAAATATGGAGCTTCCCTATTCTTTTTTATGTTTGCATTATATTCCATTGAATGGCTGTACCAAACTTTTTATTTAACCCAGTCCCATATTGACAGACACTGAGTATAGAATGTTCTTTTAACATTTATGATAGGTTATTTGTGTAGGTTTTTAGAAAGCAAGTTAAATAGAACAAAACGTTTTATAAATTTACATGGTTTAGCAAGTGATTGCTCTCCCTTTAAGTATACCTACTTGTGAAGGATCTGCTACTCTTTTAGAAAATCCAACAAATGCCTAAATAAAATCTGTATTATAAAAAGAAAGAAAAAAGCTTTATCTCAAACTTATTTTTATATATTTTTGTTTAACTATCCAAAATATGTCCAGAATATGGAATGTAAATGTTTGTTGGTTACTATTACTAAATAAAGCAAGCTTGTGATTTTTTTCCTTGAATAATATGAATTTTATTAAAAAGTTAAAATTGTCTAATAAATGGACATCAAAACCTTCTGTATTCTTAACACCTGTACGTCAGTTTGAGCTGCTGAGGAAACTTCTCTGTTCCCTAAATCTGTTAACCTGGGATAAAAGTGGTTTTGTCCTCCTGCACCATGCTAAATTTAATTTAGTTCCAGGTTTGATTTATACAAGGTGATTCAATGGCATTTGTCTCTGTTTAAATATTTTAGGTGTTTAATGAACGCTGCCGAATTCACTTCAAGCCTCCAAAGAATGAATAAAAAGATACTTTTTTATAAAAGAACTGGGACATCTCATAAGAGCTAAGCATGACAGATATCAACAAGGTGGGCTTCCTAGGATGATTTCTGAGCCAACAGTCCAAGACCTTGTGTTGATTTCAGCCCCACTTAGCCAAAACCTTAAGTACAAATAATTCTGATAATTATGGAAAAATCAACTGCTATTTTATACTGATTCTGTAAAAAAATGTTTTATAACTATTAAAATAATTTTCTGACTCAGTGTATATATTTATTTGATTGTTTTCCAAGTTGAGATCATAAGTTCTTATAAGAGAATTTGAATTCAGTTTTAGTATCTGATTTTATTTGTATTATACCTTTTTGATTTTTACAAATTTATTGGCAAGAACTTGGACTTTTTTTGGTCACTGATTTTATCTTTTTATTTATGTTTGTGGGGTTTATTGCTGCCATTAAGTAAGAGGGCAATCTTATAAACTGGATACTGTCCAAAGAAACTTTCTTTTGGTACCTTAACTTATCTTGTTTTTGTATGCAAAAACTAATTTTGAGTGGAATTTTCCTGGACAATATTTCCATGGACGATGAAAGGAAAACAGTAAAATAAATCTGGGGAAGGCAGAGGAGGGCTTGCATGATAGTATTCAGATGAGTCAGTAAACCTATCTTTGCAGAATTTGGTCATTGCAGGGAAAGCAATTTTTAGTACAGGATGACTGTATTAGTTTTCTGTTGCTGCTTAACAAATTACCATAGTTTAGCAGCATAAAATCACATACTGTTTATCTGTTTACAGTTCTGTAGGTCAGAAGTCCAGGACTGGGTTCTCTGCTTGGGGTCACATAGGCTGAAATCAAGTCAGGTAGGCTGGGCTCTTGTTTGGTGCTTCTACAGGAAGAATGTGTCTCTAGGCTTATTCAGTTTGTTGGTAGAATTCAGAGCCTTTTGGTTGTAGGACTGATAGCCCCATTTCCTTGCTGCTATCACAGGCCACTCTAAGTTCCTAAAAATTTACTACATTTTTTGGCACATGGCCCACTCCTTCTGGATAGCAACAGTGCATTGAATTCTTCTCTTTCTTGGAATCTGACTTCCTGTTTTGCTATAAACCAGACAAATTCTGCCTTCAAAAGGTCTATGTGATTAGATTAGATTTGCTATGACGGTCTTCCTTTTCATTAACCCAAAGTCCAATGATTATAGCCTTAATCACACCTGCAAATCCTTTTTTCCAGGTAAGGTAACATCACAGATGTAGTATCTCATGTTCACAGTCTAAGGGATTAGAGTGGGACATCTAGGAGAGCTGTTTGAGGATTCTGCAAACCATAATGATTTAAACAAGCTGTCTGGTTCTGACACAGTTAGACTGACCCAGCTGGGTTGTAGGTAGGCGTGTGTGTTGTGTGTGTTGACCCTCATCAAATTATGCATTTAAAAGTGAACAACAAAGGTATAAAGTGCTCACCGTTCTTTCAACAGATCTTTTGGGCACTTATAGAAGAAACACCAGTGATAATCCATCTTTAACAAATATTTTAGTGTCTCACATATTCTAGGCACTATTAGCCAATACTAATACATCACTGAACAAAACATAAAAAATTCTTGCTCTTAAAGAACTTCCATGTGGTGAAAGGGGACAGAATAGTAAAGAAGTAAATTATATAGTATACTAAAAGGTGATAAAGCTACATACCAGAAAAAGAGAATCTGGAAGAGGGAGTGGAGAGTGGGGGGCAATCGGCTGATTTCAGCTGATTGGAGAATATGACAATGCCCTAGCCTCTGAAAAGCTGACTAAAATCGAGACTGAAATATACCATATAAGTGCCGTAATAAAAAGGAAGTTTTCTAACAAGTCATTCTCTCTCTCTTTAAAGTAAGCTCTGTACTCAACATGGGGCTCAAACTCATAAGCCCAACATCAAGAGCCACATACTCTACCAACTGAGCCAGTCAGATGCTCCGGTCATTCTCTCTTTTAAGTTGTGCTTCAAAGAGAACTGGTTTGGGACATGGTGTGATAATGTACCCAGTGCTACTGCCGTGGTTTCTGCTTGTGTGCCATCCTACCTGTTTAAGACCATGCAGGGATAACTTGTAAACTGAAAGATTAGTTCAACTTATCTTTCAAATGAAGAAAAATGAATATTCTGCCTAGAGTTATGTGAGCTAATCAAATGTTAGCGATTACTTAGGTTACTCCTGATTTCTATGTGGACTTAGCCTAATAGTTAAGCCTTAGATTGTCCTTAAAAACAAAAACAAAAAACACTGCTTATATAGGTGAGCATGAATATTGAAGAATAAAGAAAATAGTCAAAAAGTGACTACTGATAGAGGCAGCATTTCTAGAAGAAACCTAATTTACCCAACAGCATTATTTCAAGGGAGGAAACACAAAGTGTTAATGAGGTTTAGGCCAAGATAGCTCCCTGCTTCTGAATGCAGTGGCCAGCTGAGGGTAATCCCTATAAAAGGGAAGAGGACTTAGCCTAGGTGAATTTGTGGATCTCCTGATGCATTAATAAAGGACAGCAGATCCACTGGCACTCACAGATAGTTGCTGTAGATGGAGTGGTTTTTCTGCTCCAATTTTAAAAACTGGCAGGCAAAAATTTGACTCCTGCTTAAAATTCTTAAATGGCTTCCCCTCAAGTTCTTGGTATCCAGTATCAAGTTCTTAAAATGGCTTTTGAAGTCCTTTGTGCTCTGGCTCCTGCTTACCTCTAACCTTATCCCTCTCTACCATGCACTTTATTCTCCACTAGGAGGAAACTACTGTTTCCAGAAAAAGACCCAGTGTTACCTTGGAACTTCAGCACATACACTCTGCCCTGGCCAACCTGTACCCATGCTTTGTGTCTCAGCTGTCGCTTCCTTCAGCAAGCCTTTTCTGACCTCTCAAATGCAACTTAGGGGTCCTTACTATGTGCTCCCATGATAAACACCTCTATCATAATCTTCATCATGCTCTTCAATTGCCGGTTGACCTTTACCCCACCACTTTTTGAGGGCTGGTGCTGTGGAGTACTTAGTGCTTGGGATAATTAAGCCTAAGACACTGCTAATTTTCTACCCTACATCCATTTTCTGCTTTCTGATCAATAGAATCCTGATTTTGTCTACAGTGGCAGTGTGCCCAGTTTCCCTTGTAGCCCCAGCTAGCAGTGAGGTAGTTTGAGATATAAGCAGAAGACTGTTGGCTATTTTGGGGAAACTTTCCTGATACAGGCATTGTCTTCCCTCCTCCTTTTTTCCTGGAGTGTGGTTTGGGTCCCTAGAAATAACAAGGATGAGGGCTATTTGTTCACGTGGTGATGAACATGAAGATAAAACCACATGTTGAGGATGGCTGAACAGAAAGACAGAAGGAGACTGGATCCTTGATGGCATTGTGGCTTGCCATTCCAGCCTTGGGCTCTCTGTGTCTCCAGACTTATTAAGTGAGGGCAGGAGTTTGTAATGTTTTCATTCCGGGCCATATCAAGAGTGGGTAGCTTATTTGGTTCAGCTTTTATTTAGGATTCTGTTCCATGGAGCCAAATGCAGCCCATAAGTGATACGTTCAATGAATGAACAGTATACTATTATTAATAATCATTTGTTCATTGCTTACTACAAATTATGCACGTTCTAAGTATTTTACCTGATTGTCATATTTAGGAGACGAGCTTTGGGAGATTCTAATAGGGAAAGGCTAGAGAAGAACAGGCCTATATGAAGGAATGGCCAGAAGTGTGTGAAGAAATTTGGGGGAAATTCATCCTCTTTCCATAAGAAGAGTCTTAGCATTAAGAGCTAGTCTAACCAGGACCTTTTAATTTCTTGCTTCCTAAGGATTTGGGTCAGATCTTATTTAAATATCATACCACACAAATGCAGGGTTCCTCCCTGCCCCCTGCTTTTTTTGGGCACAATTGTTAAACCTACATTAAATCTCCCTGTCCCTCTCTCTCTCCTCCTAATCAATCATACCTTACTTCTTTAAGGACAAAATATTCCTGTCTGTCCATCCATCCATCCATCCATTCCTGCATCCGTATGTTTGCTATGTGGATCAGATACCAGCCACACCACAGCCCTTTCTAGGGAAGACTCTAGCCCACAGTTCTTATAGAAAGAGCCCCTCTTTGTAGCCCATTTTACACTATGCTGATTCCACTAGGGCTGCACAACTGCCCAAGAAGTGCCAAACCTTAAGTTGGCCAGTGCCTGAGGACATGTCCTGGGGCAGGAAGGTAATCTGGACAATTAAATTCTTCAAAGGTTTGAAGCAAGAAATACTGAGGAAATGATGTAGTTAGCAGTAGAAAGAAAATGAAACTTGAAGGGAAGGAATGTGGTGCAGTAGATTCCACGATGGTCCAGTGTTCCGAGAAAGCAGGAGCTGTGAAGATGCAAGCCATGAAGCAGAGAGAAAAGTATACAGAAGAAAGAATGCCAGTGAGAGCTGGCAGAAAAGTGGACAGAGACAGATGCAGACAGCTGCTTGGGAAATAGCTGAGCCCATTAATAATGGAACTCTAGAGTAAAAACCCAGGTTCTTAGAGCTGCCTTGGATTCTGCTTCTTGGATCTCCCTTCACAAGCCCTGGTGGTTTGGCATTTCCTAGATTCCTAAGCAGATACATCTTTATGATAAATCCCTGCATTATATAAAATAAATTCTCTTCAATAAAAGGAGCCTATCAGGAACATTCCCACTGTGTCAGGTGGCCAAACAATATCTTCTTGTTCAAGCAATCCATTGACATCAGGACAATTTTTCCTCAGTACTTCCTCATATTGTCCTTTCAAGCACTAGGTATGAGCTTGGATAGTTCCTTGGAGAAACTCCTCACTGTGTCTGAACTTCAAATTCCAGCAAGGAAGCCTCAGAAGACTTCAGGGTCCAGGATGAGGCTTTGGCTTTCTCCTAAAATAAGTAACCAGGTAGAAAATGATAGATTCACTCCCTCAGGTAAGTGAAGAAATCTGTTTCCCAAGATGGGAAAGAAAGGCATTACCTAAAATCCTGATCAGTGTCACACCAGTACTGGTCATTTAAAAACAGTCTGTGGCACAGAATTTGGGAGGGCCTGACAGACAGCTGGGGTTGAGTCCTTCAACCTAGCAAGGCAGAGTACATTCAGTTTCTCTCTTTGGGGTTAGACAAAATAATTTTTGCAGTAGAGTACACATTCTTGCTCCCAGATTCCATTTCAAATTTGGTTGAAATGCAAATTTGGCAGAAATGCAATTTTCCCTTTGGTTGCAATGGTACTGTAAAAGAAGGCAGGTTTTTTTGGGAGAAGCTTACACCTTTATTTGGAGAAGCCTTAAATAGCCAATGAACTTTTGAAGACTCTCTCCATCAGCTGGATAACCTACAATTATCCCGTAATAGATAGATTTTCTTTTTGTTATTCTGGGACTCCCAACAGTTCTTGGGAAATAAGTCTAATTGTTCAAATACCATTTCTTTAGTTTTTTTCTTTAAGTTTATTTATTTATTTAGAGAGTTTATAGAGTGTTTGTTTAGTGTGTGTGCACGAAAACAAGGGAGGGGGAAGGAGAGATAGAATCCTAGGCAGGCTCCATAACGTCAATGCCAAGCCAGATGTGGGGCTCGAACTCACGAACCAAACTATGAAATCATGACCTGAGCCGAAGCTGGATACAACTGACTGAACCACTCAGCCCCTACTTCCTTAGTTTTTAAAATAAGCCACTCCCTTTAGAAAATTATCTTCCATGTTAAAATTGTTTTAAAGAAAAGTTTAGTTTTTCAACAATAGTAAAATTTTTCAACAACGTTTAGTAAGTGAAAAATTATTTTCACACTGTTTTTATTTTACTTGGGCTAAACAGATTTGGGTCACATTTTCTGACATTTTTTTTTCACCGTCTTGTTTTATGTTGGTCTCAGCCTATCAATAACCAATGTTGTGGCTGGACTGGCACTTGGAGTTCTTATTATTGCAAGGCGACCTTCAGCCCTTAGCAATAACTATCAGGAAACTTTGGAGGGGAAACTTTATTACTTGTAAGACCTGAAATTACATAGCACACCTGGGCCCACAAAGCAAAGTCACAGAGATAGAGAAAGTGACATTGCATGGCCTGGAGTTCTGCTTTTATTGGGATTGAGGGTGGGAGCCTAGGGTTTTGCGGGCTCACTCTTTATTGGTGAACTTAAAATGTAAATTTAAAGCACGGGAAGAGAGGAAAAAACAAGTGACCCAAATAGTTCATTATTTAAATCAACCAACGTTTCTAAAACAAGGGAGCCCACATTTGGGGTAGGCAGTTTGGTTCTTTAGCTAGTCTGTGTTCGATATAGCCATCTTAGAAAAGGATGAGTCTTTGAAGTGGATGCCTCACCAAAGCTTAAGTCAGGCACTCACATTACGAAAGCAAAACAAATAAACAACTGTCAGTATTTACCCTACACACTTATTCAGGTTGGTTTTTTTTTTATTTTAAAAAAGTTTATTTTTTGAAAGAGAGAGAGCAAGCAGGGGAGTGGTAAACAGAGGGAGAGAGAGAGAGAGAGAGAGGGAAAGAAAGAAAGAGAGGGAGAGAATCCCAAGCAGGCTCTGCATAGTCATTGCAGAGCCCAATGAGGGGCTTGAACCCACAAACCAAGAGATCATGACTCCAGTCAAAATCAAAAGTCAGATGCCCAACTGACTGAGCCACCCAGGGGCCCAATTCTGTTTTTAACCTACTATTGGATAGCAAAATCTTTTGTAATAATTTTAAGCTTTGAAATATATTTTTGATTCTATTAGGGCAAGTATTTTTCCTTTTTCCTTTATATCACTGTAGTACTCAACACTGTCTGACATAAGAATCATCTGAACTCTATCTCAGATTCTTATTTAGTTGGTCTGCATGGGTCCCAATTTGGGACTTTTAGAAATTTATGTATTAAGTAATTCTAATATGCAAGGATGATTGAGAATCACTGCACACATTCCTTGATCTTTTTTTCTATTTATTCCTCTTTGTTACTATGTTCTTGCTAATAAGAAGTCTACTTAACCAGCAACAGGATATGTTTATTCATGTATTCAAATCTGTTATTTCTGACAGTGAAGAGCTGTAATTGTCTTTGCATATGTTCTGTATGTCCCTTAGTAGAGTAATTCTTAAACATGTGGTATATTGAAATTAATGTATACTAAAATCAGGATAAAGTACAAATCCAATCAATCTGATTGTAGAGTTTTGTATATCCTTGACCAGCTGCTCTGAGTTTACAGCTGCAGATGTTTGTGTCCATCTTTGCATTGCTCAGAAAAGGATTCTTATTAGTAGGCCAGTGGGATCATTTCTGGTAGTCCTTGTTAACTAAGAACCCTATGGCATTAACATTAGCCAGCCAGTGGTGATCTTTTGGTTCACTGATTGAACTTAATATCTATGTGCTAAGAACTGAAGGCAGATGAATAGGACAGTTTCTTTATTATGAAATATCCAGCAGTGATCATGATACATATAAAATATAAATATAAATATATAAATATATATATATATATTTCAAGCTCTCCCTTATCTCCTACAAGGGTCAGAATAGCTGAGCAAATGAATTCTGAGCTTGTTTTAGTAGAGTGTAGGGGTTAAGGGCATTGTTCCTGGAGGCAAATATCTGGGAATGGTATTTTCACCCTATTAACTAGCCATGAGGCTTTGAGCAGTAAGTTAGCCTCTGTAGGCTCAGTCTTTTGTAAAGAGGGGATAATAACAATATTTACCTCATGAGGTTGTTATGGGAATTAAATGTGTAGTCTTTAGAACACTATCTGGTATATAATAAGCACTTAATATAAGTCTTATTATTTGGGGACAGGGGGATTGACAAGTGGCACTACTAGGGTGGTGAACAGAGTGCAGAACTTAGAGGGAGACATTATTTAGGGCATCTTTAAAACAAATGTCCTCTTTTCCCTTCTCTTTCCCTCCTTTCTCCTTCCCTTTCTTCCACTTCTTCCTTTCCTCTCCTTCCTAACAATTCAACCCAAAATCCATTAGGTAGTCCCAAGAAAGAAATACTATGGACAATTATATGCCAATAGATTAGATAATACAGATGAAATCAACAAACTTTTAGAAAGACACAATACCAAAACCAGCTCAAGAAAAAAGCATCAACTAAATAGACCTATAACAAGTGAAGAGATCAAATTCCCCTAAAAAAAAGCCCAGGCCCAGATAGCTTCACTGCTACATTCTACCAAACATTTAAAGAAGAATTAATACCAATCTACCGAAACTCTTCCAAAAAGCAAAAGAGAGAGGAAAACTTTTCAACTCATTCTGTGAGACCAGTATTACCTAGATATGAAAACCAAAGACATCACAAGAAAACTACAGATTAATATCTCTCATAAATACGGATGTGAAATATCCTCGACAAGGTGCTAGCAAACCAAATCTAGCATATAAAAAATTATATACCATGACCACATGGGACTCATTCTAGGAATGTGAAGTTGGTTTAACATTAAAAAATCATTAGAGGTGCCTGGGTGGCTCAGTTGATTAAACATTTGACTTTTGATTTCAGCTCAGGTCATTATCTCAGGGTAGTGAGATTCAGCCCCAAGTCAGTCTCCACCCTGGGCATGGAGCCTGCTTAAGATTCTCTCTCCTTCTCCCTGTGCTCCTCCCCTGCTTGTGCTCGAAATAAATAAATAAATAATACAGTACACTATAGTGAAAGAATAAAAGCAAAACCACATGAACATCTTAAGAGATGCAGAAAAAAAGCATTTGACACAATCCAATATCCTTTCATAAATTAAAAAAACTCAAAAAAAACCTAGAAGAAAATGTCATTATCTTGATAAAGGGCATCTACAAAAACCCCACAGCTAACTTCATACTAACTAGTGAATGACTGGATGCTTTCCTGCTAAGCTCAGGAACAAGACAATGATATACACTCTCACCACTTCTATTTAACTTTGTACCAAAAGTTATAGATAATGCGACTAAGGAAGAAATAAAAGATACCCAGACTGGAAAAGAAGAGTAAAACTTTCTTTGCAGATGACATGATATTGTTGTATATGAACATCTTAAGAGGGGTGCCTGGGTGGCTCAGTCTGCTAAGCTTCCATCTTCGTCTCGGGTCATGATCTCATGGTTCATGAGTCCAAGCCCCACATTAGGCTCTGCACTGACAATGTGGAGCCTGCTTCAGATTCTCTCTCTCTGTCTCTCTGCCCTTCCCCTGCTTGTACTCTCTTTCTTAAAAATAAATAAATCTACAGAAAAAGAAAATTCTAAGAAATCTACCAACAAACAGGTTCAGCAAGATTGAAGAATTCAAGGCCAATACACAAGAAAATTGATTGCATTTCTATACACATGCAATGAACAAGCTAAACTGAAATAAAGAAAACAATTTCATTTACAATAACATCCATAAGAGTAAATACTTAGAAATAAGTTTAACAAATAAGTTTAAAACCTATACTCTGAAAATTATAAAATATTATCAAAAGAAATTACAGAAAATGTAAATATTTGAGGAAACACCCCATGTTCATGGATTGGAAGGTTTAATATTGTTAAAATGGCACTACTCCCCAAATTGATCTACAGATTCAGTACAATCCCTGTCGTAATCCCAGCAGATTCTTTATAGAAATTTATAACCTGATTCTAAAATGCATATAGAAATTCAAAGGATCCAGAAGAACCAAAACATTCTTGAAAGAGAAGAACAAAATTAAAAGATTCTCACTTGTTGATTTCAAAACTTACTACAAAGCAACAGTAATCAAGAAAGTGTGGTACTGCCATAAGGAAAGACATGGAGATTAGTGGAATAGAGTTTATGTCCCTGTGATCAACTAGTTTTAACAAGGATGCCAAGACCACTCAATGTAGAAATGAATAGTCTTTTCAACAAATGGTGGTGAAACAACTAGATAACCACTAGCAGAAGAAGCAAATTGGGGGGCGCTTGGGTGGCTCAGTAAGTTAGGCATCTGACTTTGGCTTAGGTTGTGATCTCATGGTTCATAGGTTCAAGCCCCATGTCAGGCTCTGTGCTGACAGCAGAGCCTGGAGTCTGCTTTGGATTCTGTGTCTCCCTCTCTCTCTCTGCCTCTCCCCCACTTGCACTCTGTCTCTTTCTGTCTCTCAGAGGTGAATAAACATTAAAAAAAAAAGTAAAAAGAAAAAGAAGCAAATTGGATTGTTTCCTCATACTATTTATTAAAAACTAAGTCAAGGGGCATCTGGGTGGCTTAGTTGGTTAAGCATCTGACTTTTGGTTTTGGGTCAGGTTATGACCTCGTGGTTTCATAAGTTTGGGCCCCACATCTAGCTCTGTGTTGGCAGCATGGGGCTTGCTTGGGATTCTCTCTCTCCCTCTCTCTCTGTTCCCCACCCCCCAAATGCTGTCTCTGTCTCTTTCAAATAAATTTTAAAAATTAACTCAAAAGGGATCAAACACCTAAATGTAAACATTAAAACTACACAACTTTTAAAAGAAAAGATGGGAGTAAATCAACATATGCTCAGATTTGGCAAAGGATTCTTAGATTTGACACCAAAAGCACAACAAAGAAAAAACAGATAATTTGGATTTCATTAAAATTAAAAACTTTGACAATTCAAAGGACAGCATCGAGAAGTAAAAAGAACCACAGAATGCTAAAAAAATATTTACAAATCATATATCTGATGAGGGACTTGTATCCAAAATATGCAAAGTATTCTTACAACTCAATAATAAATAGCCTGATTTTTATTTTATTTTTTATAATTGATTATGTTAAGCTTTGTTTTATTTTTTTTATCTTTTGCAGTCCTTTTTTCTTTTATAGTTTATTGTCAAGTTGGTTTCCATATAACACCCAGTGCTCATCCCAGCAAGTGCCCTCCTCCAGGCCCATCACCTCCCCTTCTTCTCTCCCCCACCCCCGTCATCCTTCAGTTTGTTCTCAGTATTCAAGAGTCTCTCATGGTTTGCCTCCCTCCTTCTCCCCAACTATTTTTTCCCCTTCCCCTCCCTCATAGTCCTCTGTTAAGTTTCTCCTGTTTTACTTATAAGTGAAAACATATGGTATCTGTCCTTCTTTGCCTGACTTATTTTGCTTAGCATAACACCCTCCAGTTTCATCCACATAGCTACAAATGACCAGATTTCCTTCTTTCTCATTGCCATATAGTACTCCATTGTATATATAAACTATATCTTCTTGATCCATTCATCAGTTGATGGGCATTTGGCTCTTTCCATGATTTGGCTATTGTTGAAAGTGCTGCTGTGAACATTGGGGTACATGTGCCCCTATGCATCAGCACTCCTGTATCCCTTGGGTAAATTCATAGCAGGGCTATTGCTGGGTCATAAGGGAATTCTATTGTTAATAGCCTGATTTTTAAAATGGGCAAAAGATCTGAATAGACATTTCTCTAAGAAAGATATGCAAATGGTAATAAGATCATGAAAGGATACTTGAAATCATTTGTCATCAGGGAAATGCAAATCAAAACCGTAATATGGTATCACTTCATCAGGATGGTTTGACTCAAAAAGGCAGATAATAACAAGTGTTGAGAATGTGGAAAAATTCAAATCCTCCTATGCTGCTGTTGGGAATGTAAAAAGGTGCATCAACTTTGGAAAACAGTCTATAAATTCCTTGAACAATTAAGCATATAGAATTACCATATGAAACAATTTTACTCTTAGGTATATACCCAAGAGAAATAAAAACATGTATGGATAAAAATATTTGCAAATGTTTATACCTTGTTTGTAGTAGTCAAAAGGTGAAAGCAACTCAAATATCCATCAACTGATAAATGATAAACAAAATGTAGTATGTCCATAAAATTGAATATTATTTGGCCATAAAATGGAATAAAACATTGGCACATGCTACAACATAGATGAATCTCGAAAACATTATGCTATGTGAAAGACACCACCTGCAAAAACCCATATGTGATTTCATACATATGGAATATCTAGAATAGGCAATTCTGTAGAGACAGAAACGAATTCATCATTGCTTAGGGGTGAGGATGTGGAGGAGGATGGGGGACGAGAGCAAAAAGTATGTTTTTCTTTTTGAAGTGATGAAAATGTTCTAAGATTGGCTGTGTGGTGGTTGCACATATTTTAAGATACACTAAAAACTATTGAATTGTATACTTTAACTGGGTGAATTATATGGCATATAAATTATATCTTAATAGAGATAAAAATGAGAATTAAATGGAACACTTGGTTTTGGACTGGAGCTTTTAGCAATAAAAGACACTTGGGAATGGCGGAGGGAACTGAATGTTGTCTGGGGATTAGATGATAGTACATTAACTGTTGTTTTTTACTACATTAACTAAAATCATTTAATTTCCTGATTTTGATGGTTGTATTTCAGTCATTCAGGAGAAAGTGCTTGTTTTTAGGAAAAGCACACTAAAGTTTTTGTTGGTGATGGGGCATCGCTGTAGGTAATTTACTCTCAAGTGTCTGGGGGGAAAAGATTTTTTGCAACTTATCTGTAAGTTTGAGGTTATTTCAAAATATAAATACATATATATTTTTTTTAAGTTCATTTTTTTTTGTTTTGAGAGAGGGAACACACGCAAGTGGGGGAGGGGCAGAGAGATAAGGAAAGAGAGAATCCAATCAGGGTCCACACTGTCAATGCAGAGACCAATGGGTGGAAAGTACTGGGCAGGAGGGTTGCTGGTGGGGGGCAGATGGAGGGTATCGGGCAGGATACCCGATGGGGATGGTGAGTGGCGGGTACTGGGAAGGAGGCTGGCTGACTGGAGGGCCAGGTAGAGGGTACTGGGAAGGAGACTGGCTGGGGTTCTAGTGCAGGGTACTGAGTAGGGGACTGGCTGGCTGGGGAGGGGGTTGGAGGATACTGAGCAGGAATCTGGCTGGCAGGGGAAGCTGGTAGAATGTATTGGATAGGAGGCTGACACGGGGAGCGGTAGGAGGGTCCTGGGCAGAAAGCTGGCTAGATGGGAGGTGGGTGGATGGTACTGGGAAGAAGCTCTGCTGGCAGGCTGGCAGATGTAGGGCACTGAGCAGGAGGCACACTGAGGGTGGGGGCAGGTAGAGGGTACTGACCAGGAGGGTTCGCTGCAGGGCTGGGTGGAATGTACTGGGCAGGAGGCCGGCTGGCTGGTGGGTGGGTGAAGGGTATTGGGCAAGAGGCTGGCTGGGGGCATGGTGGTGGGTACTGGGCAGGAGGCTGGTTGGCTGGGTGGCAGGTAGTGGGTACTGGGCAGGAGGTGGGCTGGCAGGGGTAGCAGGTGGAGGGTGCTGCACAGGAGGGTGCCTGGCAGGCGGGGCAGGTGGAGGGTACTGGGCAGAAGGCTGGCTGTGAGGGGTGTGTGAGGATACTAGGTAGGAGGCTAGCTGAAGGGGGCAGGTGGAGGGTGCTGGGCAAGAGGCAGGCTGGCAGGGCGAGCAGGTGGAGGGTTCTGGGCAGGAAGCTGGCTGGGGGGCAGGTGGAGGGTGCTGGGCAGGATACTCACTGTGGGGGCAGGTGGAGGGTACTGGACTGGAGGCTGGATTGCTG
>NC_043704.1:67495330-67527211 GCF_006229205.1 Suricata suricatta | reverse complement strand
TTTTTATATTCCTTCCTAATTAACAAATACCATTTACCAAAGGTTTACTATGACTCAGAGGCTATGATGAGCATTTTATATATACTTCTTACTATAAGGCCTTTATTTATATAAAACAAATGACAGTTTTACAGATGCAGAAGCAGATTAGGAGAGATAAAGTAATTTTCCATAAATTTCTCAGCTAATATGTGACAGAGTCAAAATCGAAATCCAGACTCTAACATCGATGTTCTTTTTTCTCCACAGTGTAAACTTTTAAAAGCATTTATTCTGTACTTGGAACAGGGCATTAGCCTTTGCATATATTATTAGATGCAGTACAGCCAGTAGTTAAGCATCAGACCATTCGGATTCAAATCCTAGCTCTGCTCTTATAATTGTGTGACCTTATTAGTCACTCCGTCTCTCTGGGGCTCCATTTTCTCATCAGTAACACAGGGGAAATGATCATACTTATCTCATAAATTTGTTGAGAGGATTAAAAGAGATAATGCCTTGCTGAGTGAAATAAGTCAGGCAGAGAAGGACAGATACCATATGTTTGCACTCATAGGTCTAACAGGAGAACAGGAGAAACCTAATGGAGGACCAGGGGGAGGGGAAGAGGGAAAGAGAGTTGGGGAGAGAGAGGGATGCAAAACCTGAGAGACTACTGAATACTGAAAACGAACTGAGGGTTGAAGGGGGCGGGGGGAAAAGAGGTGGTGATGGAGGAGGGCACTTGTGGGGAAGAGCACTGGGTGTTGTATGCAAACCAATTTGACAATAAACTGCTTTAAAAAAAAGAGAGATAATGCCTAGCTCTTAGAACAGAGCACATTATAAGTGCTCAGTAAATTTCTAGTTCATTTATTCCACACAACACCTGGCAAAGTAGGTTATTATTTGCATTGGGCAGATAAGAGCATTGAGAGAAGATAAGGAACTTCAATTACACAGGCGCTGATGAATAGGACAAGTCAAACAAGGGCTCAAGGGTGCTAGACTTGTCTGCCACCAAAGCCTGCAGCCCTTCCATTCCACCACCTGCTTCTTGATGGGTACTTGAGAAAGAACAGAGAAGGTCACATCACCAGCAAGACCTTAAATGTAGAGAGTGGTTCAAAGCAGAGATCAACAATTAGATAAGATGACCAGGAAGTAATGAAGGAACTGTAATCCTGTAAGAGAAATTTGACCAGGCAGGTGGTCTTAATGGAAGAAATTTTCAAGTTTTCTGATAAGCTTTTAAGGACATACATGAGCTGGTTAATACACGAAGTTTATGAACTTGGACCAATCATAAATTATTAAAGTAATGATTCCAATTTTGATGACATGTTTCTTGTCTTTGAACAAAATCATTTTTAACTGGAGAACCTTCTTTTTCAATTGTGAAGAAAGCAGATTGAGAAAGGAGGAAACAATGCCAGTGCTTTCTGAGGATAAGGCAGATCTCATTCATGTGCACCACCTCAGGACATGGCATATACTAGGAGCTCAAATTTGGTAGGACTAGGTTGATCTACTTATATAACTCAGTGTTGCAATTTTCCTATGCTTAGCTGATTAGGACCAGTTATTTTATTTTTGGCTCAAAACATTTTTCAAAAATGTCATATTTTAAGTAGTTATTGTTACTGAGAAATAAGCTAGAGTGTGTGTTGGACTAATGATTTTGTAAAGATTAACTAAATGCATTTGAATGTCTGTTGTTATTATTTATTAAATCAGAACTGTCACCGCAATACAAAAGAATGAAAATGGTTCCCAAATATCTATGATTGACTTGAAATGGTTCCCTCTCAACTTCATAACCATTTTCTTCAATTATAACTGAATAGGGCATCATTTAATTTATTGATGTAGCTGTAAAATTAATCTTAAAATTATTTTAAACATTCCACTGTTTTAAACTATACCTGCAATGTCACAAATTGACTCCACTTACTTGAATTGCCAAAATTAGTCAAATTGTGTTAATCAAAATGCTTATGTAAAGGACAAAATTCGTTTAAGTTATTTTCCCACTTTAAATTACTTTAAGTCCTTCCTAGAATCCATTTAATTAGATATATAGAATCACAAAGCTTTGAGGTAGAATAAGTTTCAAGATAGCATGTGGTTCAGCTCTATGCTTTCAGTCAACTGAGATCCCCCCAACTTCCCCTAAGAAGGAGCCATGGCCACAAATTAAACATGCTTAGAACTGTTATGAAATCTCTTTCTATACAATTTCTGAAAACTGTAATTTATAAAGTGTAATTGTCATTTAGAAGGGATCAATATAAGAAAGCTTTCTAAATTCACAAGAAACTGATGGTATAAATATCTCATCATCTACCAAATTTGAGAGACTACCCCTTGGGAAGTTTCATGTGGGATAGGCATCTTCATTTAGCACAACCAGAAGGGACAAAATATATGGTAGGGGTGAAAGGGAGCATCACATAAAATGAAAAATACAGTATTTTTAAAGTGCCAAGGTAGCTGTTGAACTCTAACCTTAATGTAGTAATTTATTCCGGCAACCACTTGAGTTTTGTACTCTATAACTTCAAATTTTTGGTAAGTCTCATTTGTTTTTTCTTCAAGCTGAGGTCTAACCTTAAGAAGAGAAAAGAGAAAACACATTATCAAAGCTACATTGGACTCCACTTATGTGATCTACAAACCTGGGAACCTCATGTTACTGAAGTTCCTCAAACATGATAATGAGAGCTGATTCCAGTATTTCAAGGAAAAGAAAGCATCTACCTTTAATAAGATTACATGGGCTAACTAAAATGTCAAATTTTGTTGCTTTAAGACTGAATTTATGTCAACTTGTGGCAAGATAGCAATATGGTAACGTTTCCACTAGTAAAGCTCTAATATATAGACCTTTGATTAATAAAGATGGGAGAGCTGTAATTATACTTTACTTAAAATTTTTTATTTTGAAATAATTTCAGACTCAAGTTATAAAAACAGTGCCAATACCCTTAATTTAATCACATCTGTAATTTCCTTTGCCATGTAAGGTAACACATTTACAGGATTCAGGGAACAGGATGTTGGCCACCATTCTGTCTACTACAGGAGGATTATAAGCTGTGTTGGCAGCAGTCCCAAACCAAACATGACAAGGGAATGAGAGTCTCAAGCTCAATATGTGAACTTTCACGGAATCTACCAGTGTTCAGTGTCAGTCCTTCATTCCTGCCCTCGGCTGAGCCTGATAATTCTAGTGTCCACTGTGTTCTCTCTGACTCAGTTTCTGCTAAGAGTAAATCTCCAGAATTCTGCAAGGGTGGAGGATGGGTAATGGCTTATCTTTCAGCTTGGAAGAGAGTGAGAGAGGAGGGTCTGGGGGCAAGCTCCTCATACAGATCTGTCATCCCTTCTGGTGTTCGCCCTCTGCCCCACTCCTGTCATCATGAGTTTCTGGCATTGCTGGTACTTGAGCCATTTTTGAATTCTGCACCATGAATCCACTTACTTCTGGCTCATCATTGCCCTCTGTGGTTTAGGCTTTGTTTTGATGGTCCAGTAATTTTCCATTGTTCATCTGTTTTCCATCTTCCAAAGTTTTGTCAGTTCCTCTGAGGTAGTATTTGCCAATCTCATGTTGTCTTTCTATTTGTGGCTTTCTACCCTTTACCTTGCAATATTTTTCTATCATTTAGAGGGAAATAGATGTGTATGTTTGATATCTTTGTTTATTGGGAAGTTGTCTCTCTACCCATCACTAAAGCATGTTTTAGGCAGGTCTCTCATGCATCTAGGGTTCTTCCAAGGCCATATCAAGTCCTTCCCATCAGTGGGCCAGAGGTACTGAATCCTTTTCTACCAGCACCTCAGTTTGGGTACCAGAACTGTTTTCAACGATGTATACATTTCCAAAATCTTTGAATTCTCAGACTACTTTTGAGGCTACCACACTTCATGGACCACCACCCATTTCTCCTGTGACCTTCAGAATAGATGGGAAGAATGTGATATTGCTTTCTTGAGATGGAAAATAAAGCTCCGAAGTGGACAAAGGAAGGAGACAAATCATGTGGAAAAAGGAAACCAAATAAAAAGAAATGAGAAGAGGTAGGTTGCAGGAGAGAACGGAAAAAGTAGACAGGAATGCAGAAAGAAGTCAAGTAAGGAGAGAAGTTACTGTCCTGTTGCTTCCTCTGTCTAACCCTTCTGAGCCAACACGGAGTACTAGTCAAGATAGAAGCTGAGTTGGAAAGGGTTAATCTCTACACTAAACCCAACATTATCTATTTAAACCTCATTTTACAAATGAGGGACTAAGGCTATGAGGAGCACATGACTGCTAAGGCTGAAAAATTGTTAATCAGTTATTTAAGGCTTTAAATCTCTTGCTTGATAGCTTAAGTATCTGATTTATCTGTGGCAGTGATCTGTATTCCTTCTGGTTTCCAGTCTTTTGGTCGTGTTTTTTTTACTGCATATCAGAAAAATTTTTTTCTGTCTTAAAAATAGATCTAAATCTGCAACTTTTCCACTGTATCTATGTAGTCCACAAGTCCAGAATTTTCCATAAGAACTGATTTCAAATGTCCTGGTTTGTTTTGGGAAGTGCACTGGCACCCGTCAGACTTGTGTGCCATGATTTCAGGTTCACTCTACTTATAACCTGTAGCCTTGCTCTCTCTTCCTAGTAGAACAGACTGGTATTATTCTAATGTTGGATGCCATGAACCTGGGGTCATGAGACAAGCTGAGGAGCAGGAAAGGGGGAAGAATAGGAAGGAACTGGTCAGTGAAACCTTAATTTTCAGAAGGCAACTTGGTGTTGAAAGACTCCCCAAAAATGGGTTCTGGGAGGGTGAAGCCAGCTAGGTCTGTTGCTATTGTTTGCTGGCATGAATTCATAGATTTGTAGTGATTGAGTTTCTGTGGTTCTGCAACTTCCTTGAGCAAAGTTCTCTGGATCTGGAGCACAAGCTGAAGAGGAAGTGGTGGCAATGGGAGTGATCTCTAATTGAGGACTGGAATGCCGGAAATTCATGGGGTCAACAGAAATCAGGGGTGGAAGAATGTATGAAGCCTCCCACTATGGGTCCAGGCTGGATGAATGCTCAAGTTAGTCTAGGCATGCTCTGATGATGAAGATGAGAGGGTGAAAGATTGTAGTGTGGCTGAATGGCAGACTCTCTGGGTGTGAGGCAGTGGGAGAGGTGATTGACAAAAAAGCTGCTGTCAGGATACAAATGTATGGGTGAGTGACAATGGTGACATGCTAAGCTCTAAGGTGTGGTGTCCATGATGGTATGCAGAGGAGGTGTTTTTTGGTATTATGTGCTTGCCAGGAATGGCATTCAGTTTGACTTAGGGGTATGTGTGTGTGTGTGTGTGTGTGTGTGTGTGTGTGTGTGTGTGTGTGTGATGTGTTGTATATATCTAGCTATGGTTGGATAATAATAGCCCTTGTTTCTAAAAATAATTGTTGAAATAACATTTCTTTCCTGCAAATAAAGTTACTCAGAATTCTCATCCATTGGCTTTTTAACATATGATGTAAGATAATGGATCAGAGGTAATAATCTAGAGGCTTTTGCTGGTAGGGCCACTCAGTTGGTCCTTAATTACACATACTATAGTTTTTCATAGATGAGGCCAAGTATAGCTTGTTATTTCCTTGAGTGTATCTCATCTCCAATTTATTTTGTAAAATCTCTCTAAAGGCAGGAATCATCTTTGTGTCCCATCTGTCCCTATAACATTTCACACAGTACTGTGTACATAATGTTTTCTGCATGAAGATAGTAGGGTTGTTTTTCTTCATGACAACTTGTCTTTCTAGAAAGGAAAGAGAATAGAAGAGAGGGATAGTGGAGATCCTCAACTAATACAGAGCATTCTGGGAAAGAGAATTTCTTCCTTGTATACTCTGGACCCAAGAATCATTAGCATCCTTTAATAATTAGTACGATACACAATTACCATTCAGTCTCTGTTATCTTCAAAATGGGGACACTCTTTTCTTCTGCCTTTGGAAATAAACTTAAATGTTCAACCCCAAGCTCTTTGATTTTCTTCTCTTTCTGACTTTGTCCAGTATCCCTCTTTCATATTGATGTCAAACTCCTTAAACCTGCAGTTCCCAGTTTTTCTTTGATGCTTTCTTCTCTCTGTGAGATAGCCTTCTCCTTCCTTTCCCTACCAAATGGAGTTCTTCCTTCAGTTGGCCTTCCACTAAGAAGCTCTTTGATACTGACGGGGAAAGCTGATAAACTTCAGCTCCTCTAAGAATACCTGAATTTTAACAGGTGATGAAAAAAATCAGAATACATAAAAAAATCAAAGAGATAAAATTACAAGGTAAGTGACAGGTAGTAGTGGTCTTTTTTGGGACCTCCTAAGATCATACCAAGTGTATGACTACCAACACCTACCCATTTGCCTGGCTCTGACTGGGCACCTAACTAATTCTATAATCTTGAAGAAGGTGTTGATTATATTTCCTTATCTAAAAGTGGTTTTGGTAACACCTGCCTGGGAAGAAAAGTTATATAACTGATGGGATGTGCTTCCTACACTGACCATTCCTCCACCTTCTAATACTTAATTGGGAATTGCCCCATAAAGTTCTCTTGTGAGAGGGGAGCTAGCTAATGAAAATTGGGGCTTAACACCTGAGAAGCTGAACTACTATCCAGTAATTATTCACTTGAAAGGTGGG
Organism: Suricata suricatta; assembly: GCF_006229205.1. NCBI lineage: Eukaryota > Metazoa > Chordata > Mammalia > Carnivora > Herpestidae > Suricata > Suricata suricatta. The sequence goes on along the minus strand of NC_043704.1, from coordinate 67,520,544 downwards.
AACTGGGGCGCCTGGGTGGCTCAGTTGGTTAAGTGTCCAACTTTGGCTCAGGTCATGATTTCACAGTTCATGGTTTTTGCCCTGTGTCGGGCTCTATGCTGACAACTAGCTCCGAGTCTGGAACCTGTCTTTTGATTCTGTGTCTCCCTCGCTCTCTGACCCTTCCCTGCTCACGCTGTCTCTCTCTCTCTAAAATAAATAAAACATTAAAAAAAAAAGGAAGTTAGGAACTTTGGGTCACCGGTGTGGCTCAGTCAGTTAAGCTTCTGACTAGAGGTCAGGTCACGATCTCATGGTTGTGAGTTCAAGCCCCACATCAAGCCCTCTACTGTTAGCACAGAGCCTGCTTCATATCCACTGTCCTCTCTCTGCCTCTCCCCTACTTGTGCTCTCTCTCTTCTCTCTCTCAAAATAAATAAACTTAAAAAAAAGTTTGAGCTTTGATGGACAAACTCTAATGTCTTTCCTGGTTCCAAATCTATGATTTAAAAAATGTTTTATGTTACATCCTAGTTATCTTGACTTCCCTAAATGGAGTGTAAACTCTTTGAGGGCAGGGGCCATGTCTTAAAGTCCACATGTATTTTCTTTAAAAATTTTTTTTAATGTTTATTTATTTTTGAGAGAGAGAGACAGAACGTGAGCAGAAGAGGGGTGGACAGAGAGGGAGACAGAATCTGAAGTAGCATCCAGGCTCTGAGCTACCAGCACAGAGCCCGCTTATGTATCACAATGCTGGACACCTAAGAGATACTCAAGAAATGACTCATTCATATTCATTTATCAAATTGAGTTAGATCCCAGGCTGGTTGCTAGCACACATAAGGCAATTTGCCATACCATGTATTTCCCTCGACCCACCTACTTCTCCATGTTCCTGCCCCACTGTACAGTGGGAAAGCAAGTGGTCAAAAATCTGAAGACAGACCAGCTTCTTAACGAGGCAGTTATTAACTGCTTTGAATCTCAGTCTAAAATTCATCTGAAAAATGGACATGATGATTTCCTTCCTTGTCCCAGGGGTTATGAAGATCAAATGGGTGGTTGGTTGAATGGATGACAAGGCTGCAAAGCAGCACCTCTCTGGGGTGACATAGTTACTGTTAATATCTATCTCTCATTCTACCTCCTTAACAGGGTAAGCCTTGACAGGGTAAGCCTGAGGTAAGCAGAAAGAAACACACTTGCAAGTTAATTTCGTAATTTAAGATGTGGCTCACAAATGGGTGTTTTTAACAACGCAAGGCCCTCTTATAGCTTTATAGCTTCTTATTAGAAAATATCTTCTTGCTAATCAAGGTAGGCTTTTTAAAAACAATTAAAATTTTCTGCATTCTCTCTATCAAATCTGTTATTCCCTATGTTTCTTACAGCTCTGGTCCCTGGAGAGTCTTGGGGGATTCTCCAGGCCCAGGGGTGATTTCAGGTGAAGATTTGAAGCAAATAACTGTGATGCCTCACCTATGCATATGTCTTACTTATTTCCAAGTCATTATTATGCACATCATCTTATTTCATCCTCAGTTTTGAGGCCAGCAGAGCAAGAGGAGTGATCTTCATCTCACAAATGAAATTGAGATTTTTTTTTTCAGTGCCCTGCTTTTAGAAAGCCCATCTTCCATAGGCATCTTGGATATCATGCATCCATAGTCCTATAGGCCAGTGAGGTCATGGACAGCAGCAGGGGCTGCTGGGAGCTGGCTATAAATGCAGGCTCTCAGGCCTATCCCGGCCAGATCTACTGAGTCAGAATCTGCATTTTAACCAGACTCCCAGTAATTCATGTGCACACTGAAATTTGAGGGCACTGACCTGATGTAGGGACTCAAATAAAGCTATCAATTATTAATATTAAGCTTTACAAGAAAAATAAGCTCCAAAGTATTTTTTAAAAGAACTCTTAAAAGGGAAACATTAAGTCCCAAAGAACTAGTGTTCGAACTCCAGGCATCTAATCTCTGGAGAGCATTCCAGAGCCCTAGCATAGAGGATCCTATCTGTCTCCATCACACAAGAAGCTGGTATTGTTTGCCAGTGTTATTGAAGGAAGTTTCAGAAAGAAAAATAAGGAATGATATAAGAAAATAGGGTGACAATTTACAGGCTTAAAATGGTAATCTATATATATTTTCTTTTCATAAAGTATGCAATATAATAACATTTTATTATTTGAGTGATAGTTAATCAAACAACACTTAGAAAAATGTATCATCTTGCTAAAAACATTGAGTGCTGTTTTCACCATAATCAGTTTTGGAACCACCATAGACTATGCCACTCCTCTTCTATATTCTTTTAATCAACTTCTAAATATTAGGAGACTAAAATATTTTCTATTTATTCAAATTGGCAGGAAGTTTGTAAATGGATTATCTTTGCAATATTGTTCTTCACTTAACCCATTAAAAAAAAATTTCCCTGTAGAGAGGGTAAAGTCCAGTTTGTCAAATTATTAGCAACCTCAGACTTTAATTACATGTTGGCTGCATTTGGTAAGATCAGAAAAGTTTCATTAGAAACTGAATTAGTAATCCTAGAATCATACACTGTAAGCCTATAAAGATGACACATACAAATTCTTCTTTTATAAATGAGGAAACTGAGTCTCAGAGAAGGGATGTACTTGACTGAGATCACTCTCATATTTGGGATTATCAGAGGTTTCATCTGAGAAGGTTTTCAGTTGTAGAGAACCCTGAACAAAACAGCACATTTTCCAGTGTTCTAGTTTCTTGTTCACTCACACGCTAAACACAGCTGACCTAGGAACCAAGGTTTTGAATCAGTCCTTTTCATGAGATACATCAACTCACCTCGTCAGCAATCTCCTGAACTTCTGGAGTGGCAGGTTTGGCTTCGCTCAAGCCTCCAGGTATCATTTTGACTAACTGCTTCTTTGCCAGGGAGGATGCTGGAACTGAAGTGCTCAGGTCAGCGTGGAGACTCTGGTTTTTAAGGAGGGTTGTTCAACAAGCTCCGCCTCCAGAAAGTATTCTTTTTCACGGAGCGCAAATAGGCACAGGGAAAATGAATCTGTCTTGAAGCAAGCCATCCTGCTTCCTCAACAGAATACACTAATAGGAATTTGGAAGAATGAGGGCTGGGGATGGACAAATGGGTGTGCCCGACAAGTCACCTTGTCACAGGAGTCAGACTTCCTGGCATTCTCTTTGACCAGGGTTCATTCCTGTTGCATCTGAGGAATGAAATCTGAAGCCACGACCAGTTTCCTAATGTTTTAAAGCCTCTAATACAAATTTTTGTGTTTTAAGGGTATATTTATTAATAGTATTAAGGCTGACTATTTAGAATTTACTTGACTTTATAAAGAAAGTAAAAGGATCTATCTGGAGAGATTGGCTGGATATTTGTATTTTACCTTTTTTTTCTTTTTTTTTTTTTACATTTCTAGAACTGCAGAAAAACATAAAGAATAAAACAGCAGGGGCGCCTGGGTGGCTCAGTCGGTTAAGCCTCCCACTTGGGCTCAGGTCGGATCTCACGTTCGTGGGTTCGAGCCCCGATTCGGGCTCTGTGCTGACAGCTAGCTCAGAGCCTGGAGCCTGCTTCTGGTTCTGTGTCTCCTTCTCTCTCTGCCCCTCCCCCTCTCATGCTCTGTCTCTCTCTGTATCAAAAATAAATAAAACATTAAAAAATTTAAAAAAAGCAAACACTTATGTTCCTATTACCTAGATTCAAAACTTTTAACACTTTATCTTACCTACTTTCCCCTTTTTTTGTTTGTAGTTATTTTTAAGAAATAAAATATTACCAGCCTCTCACTCCCATCTCCCAAACTCACTCCCCACAGAGGTAAACTACATTGTAAGTTTTACACATTTACTTAGTGTGTTTTTAAAAATTCAACTAAATTGTATGCTAAACATACATTCTGTGTTATGCTTTTTTCCTGCTCAACATATTTTTGGGTTCCATATTGATACACAGATAGACCAATGTAGTTTATTTCCTTTAACTGCTTCTTGTGATAGATTTATCTGTCTACTTTTACATCGTCTATTCTCTCTGACTGCTGTGTGCTATTCCACATTTTACATACTTATTCCTCTACTGATGAAGACTTTGGTTGTTTCTAGTTTTTACCCTTATAAACAAAATTGGGTGTTTTCCCCTTTTATATATGTGTGAGGGCTTCTGCAGGTAGATTATCTAGAAACAAAATTGCTGTTTTGTGTGAATATTTATCTGTATTATTTTATTCAATTTTTGGAACATGTGACATACATATGATAAAAATGTTCAAAAGGAACAAAAGAATTTACAGTATAAGGAATTCTTCACCTACGCTTCCTCAGCCACTCCTCTACTCTCAAGAGACTATTGTCACCAGCTTCTCTCTTTCAGAGATATTCTTTATATGTATGAATATATAGATAATTAGCTACATACATACTATACATGTGAATGTACTTTTTTTGTGTAAATGGTACAAATGGTACCCTATCACATAACCTATTATGTGCTTTGCATTATCCCTAACAATACATTTTGAGACTTTAAATATTATTATATTATATATTAATACTTTAATATTTTACTTAATATATAATATGTTACATAAATTAGAAAGGTGCTTAATTCTTTATAAAGTTTGGCAGGTGCTTGACAAATTTTTGGAGCTACGTAGGTGTCTTACAGGATAACCTAAGGGGTGATATGCAGATGGATGTCCATGGAATTTCCTCACTATGTATTGAGAAAAATAGGAAATGTGAATGACATGGTGCTCACTCAAGACGCAACAAGTCATCTTAACATGTTGGCTCAGGTCTGGCCACAGATAATCCTTGACATCTTCCTGTGACCTTTCTAAGTCAGGTCCTCTCGTATCCAGGCCTCTAACTTTGTATCAAGGCCACAGTCCATTTCTGCCTCTCTGTTCACCAAGTTCAAGTGATACTAATCTAAAGTCCCCAGGGGTCAGATATAGGGTAAGCAGCATATCTTCTATTCTCTTTCTAGAGTCTATGCCTGTTAATTTTGGGTAATCCTTCTAGATTCTCAATAATTTCTTTTAGAAGCAAAAACTACCCCCAAAGCAAATATTGCTTTTGTCTTTCCATTTCCACTATAACAGCCTAGCTCTTCTCAAGGTAGTATGGATGCCTCAGATAGGGAAGAGTCACATACAAGGAAGTGCAGAAAAGAAAAATACAACAGTTACTATCTCTGTTAACTATTTAATTAACTAAACACACAACTAATTAAATGCACATTTTAAAGTATCTTTAAGATTGCTCCATTGGATGTTGTTGTTTTTGGTATCAATTGTTCACGCTATTTTAATGGCACTGGACCTTCTCATATGTTTTATATTTCTTTGTCTGTGAGCCCATATTTCCATAGGAATGATCTTTATTGGAAGTTTCTCTTGTGGGAGGCTGCCTTGTGGCTTCCAAATGGAGTGGTTGCATTTACTGGGTTTCACGGGGGTACACAGGCTCCAAAGTAGTTCTCATTTTACTGTTGACTTTGGGCTCTTGAATCTTGAAAATATTGAGAATTGGGGCTTATCTCCAGCTTTTGGTCCAGGCTTGGGTTTCTGGACTTCCCTAGTTAACAGTATTTCCACATATGGCTGGGTAAATGTATTAATTCACTCACTTATTTATTATACACCACATTATTTCCACTCTTAAGTATTTACTCAAGAGAAGTGAAAACATATGTCCACAAATATACTTGTTTACAAATATTCATAGCTGCAAATATTCATACCTGCCTTCGTGGAAGGAGAGGAGTTGGTAACCAGCAGCCCCTACCCGGTGGGTGTTTTTAATGTTAGAAATGCACATGGGGGGCACCTGGGTGGCTCAGTTGGTTAAATGTTGGACTCTTGGTTTTGGCTCAGGTCATGATCTCACAGTTCATGAATTTGAGCCTCGCATAGGGCATCTGTGCTGAGAGCATGAAGCCTGCCTTGGATTCTCTGTCTCCCTCTCTCTCTGCCCCTTCCCTGCTTATGCTCGCATGCACCCTCTCTCCCACAAATGAATAAATAAACATTAAAAAAAAAAAGAAATTCACATGGGCTGTCGAGGTAGTTGGTGGCTAGCTGCCAGTGATCATAGCAGACCTCAAACTATCCAGTACCATCAACATGCATGTAACTAGAATCTCTGCTTTCACAGCTCTATTCCAATGCCATATACAGGGCAAACGGCCCCTTTCTCAAACGCAACTTTTGTCAGTCTTTCCTCCCCCAAAGCTAGTGTAGTGGTTTTCAAATTGCCCTCAAGGGACTTTAAAGGTTTCTCAGAGCTCCCCTAGGACCTGGAGGCAAGGGTGAGAGGAAATGTGGGAGGAAGAAAGAGCAGTTAGCTATCCATAAAGGCTTTGCCTCTGCTCTTTGCTTCAAGCAGAGTGGTGTGGCTATGCACAGAGAAGAGGGAGCTCTGTACCTCCCAGAATTCCTTTCAGGAGGAGTGTTCTATTCTTACAAAAAAATTTCTTTGTCCAGGCCTTTTAGGGAGAAAGCCATAACCCTGTGGCCTGGGTGTTGGCTGGATTCTTGGCTTGAGAAAAGCAGTTTTTATTCTACATTCACAGAGAAAGGGAGACAGTTCAGCCAGCCAAGTGTCAGGAGGGCCAACCCATGTTTTTTTGTCTTGTTTTGATGTTTTTTATTTATTTTTGAGAGAGAGAGAGAGAGAGAGACAGTGTGAGCAGGTGAGGGTCAGAGAGAGAGGTAGATACAGAATCTGAAGACAGGCTCCAGGCTCTGAGCTAGCTGTCAGCACAGAACCCAACACAGGGCTTGAATTCACGAACTGTGAGATCATGACCTGAGCCAAAGTCGAATGCTTAATGGACTGAGCCACCCAGGCGCCCCATGCCAACCCATGTTTTATGATGAGACCACTCTCTGTCACTTTGAACCTCAAACCTGCAAAAAGTTGACAAAACTTGCAAAATAGTTGGCAGGAGTGGATTTTTTGTTTGTTTGTTTGCTTTTGAGGGGGAGCTTATTGTCAGAGTTTCATGCCTGGATTGCTATGTAGCAAAATAGAGTGGACTGAAGGGAATCAAGAGGGTGAACTCTTAAGGGTCAGCCAAACTCTTGGGCAGATGTAGAGTTTCCTCTTCTCCAGACTGGATCCCTTTGGCTGGGGAGTCCCCAGTTTCCATCTGGTTGCATATATTTTGGGATTCCATGTGAGATTCTCTTTTTTTCTTTTTTTTTTTTAATTGAAGCATAATTTATATGTGCCAAAATACACACATTTTCAGTGCACAGCCCAATAATATGTGCTTAAATTTTTACAGTTGTGTACACCCATATAATGTTATAGAATATTTCCATCATCCTAGAGAGTTCCTTGATATCCCTTCCTAGTCACTACAGTCTACTCAACCAGTAGTTTTCCAGTTTCTAAACTTCATGTAAGTGGACTCAAACTATAGATACTCTTTTGCATTTTGCTTCTTTTGCTCAGCAAAATGTTTTTGATATTTACCCATGTTGTTGCTTTTATCACATAGTTTATTCCTTTTTTATTGCTGCATGGTATTCCATTGCGTGAATATGCCATGTTTGTTTATTCCACTGATGAGCATTTGGGTTGTTTCTAGTTTTGAGCTATTTTGAATAAATCTACTGTGAACAAGTCATTTCTCTTGGGTATAGAGCTAGGAGTGGAAATCCTGGGATAGAAGGAAGGTGTGTGTTTAACTTTATTAGAAACTGCCAAACAATTTCCAATGTGGTTGTGCCATTTTAAACTCCATCGACAATTCGTGAGAGTTCTGATTGCTCCATCCACCTCAAAATTTGGTATTGTTATGCCAGTCTTCTAAATTTTAGTCATTCCTGTGGATATATAGTGCACCTGACTGTGATTTTAACTTGCATCTCCTGATGAGTAATAATTTTTAGCAGCTTTTCATGTGTTTATCAATCATTTGGATATTTTATTTTTTAAAGTTTTTATTTAAATTCCACTTAATTAACATACAGTGTTATATTAGTTTCATATGTACAATATAGTGATTCAACAATTCCATACATCACCCAGTGCTTATCAAAACAAGTGTGCTCCTTAATCCCTGTCTCCTGTTTTACGTATCCTCCCTCTGCCTCCCTGCTGGTAACCATAAGTTTGTTCTCAATAATTAAGAGTCTATTTATTTGTCTTTCTATGACTGATTTATTTCACTTAGCATTATAATCTCCAGCTCCAACCTCGTCATTGTAAATGGCAAGACTTCATTCCTTTTATGGCTGAATAATATTTCTATATCATCTATCTATCTAGCTATATCATCTCTATCCATGGACACCTGGGCTGCTTCCATATCTTGGCAATTGTAAATAATGCTACTATAAATGCAGGGGTGCATCTCTTTTTTTGGATTAGTGTTTTTGTATTTTATTTACTGGGTAAATACCCAGTACTGCCATTACTGGATTGTAGGGTAGTTCTATTTTTAACTTTTTGAGGAATCTCCCTACTGTTTTCCACAGTGGCTATACCAGTTTGCATTCCCACAAACAGTGCATGAGGGTTCCTTTTTCTCCACATCCTTGCCAACACTTGTTGTTTTTTATGTTACTGATTTTAGCCATTCTGACACGTGTGAGGTGGTATCTCATAGCAGTTTTGATTTGCATTTCCCTGAGGTAAGTGGTGATGCACATCTTTTCATTTGTCTGTTGGCCATCTCTGTATGTCTTCTTTGGAGAGATGTCTGTTCATGTTTTCTGCCCATTTTAATTGGATTATGTGTGTTTTGGGTGTTGAGTTGTATAAATTCTTTATACTAACCTTTATACTAACCTTATACTAACCTTTTTTTTGGATAAGCATTTGCAACATCTCCCATTCTGCAAGTTATCTTTTAATTTTGTTGAATGTTTCCTTTGCTGTGCAGGAGGGTTTTCTTTTTCTTTTTTTTGTTTTGTTTTGTTTTAAATGTTTTATTTTTGAGAGAGAGACAGCGTGAGCAGGGGAGGAGCAGAGAGAGAGGGAGACACAGAATCCGAAGCAGGCTCCAGGCTCTGAGCTGTCAGCACAGAGCCCGACACGGGGCTTGAACCCACGAACTGTGAGATCTTGACTTGAGCCGAAGCTGGACGCTCAACCCACTGAGCCACCCAGATTTCCCAAAGGTTTTTGTTTTGATGTTGTCCTGATAGCTCATTTTTGCTTTTGTTTCTTGTGCCTCAGGAGACATATCTAGAAATAAGTTGCTATGGCTGATGTCAAATGGGTTACTGCCTGCTCTCTCTTCTAGAATTTCTATGGTTTCCTGTCTTAGATTTAGGTCTTTCATCCATTTTGAATTTATTCAAGTTTTGCCCCCCCTTTTTAAATAGTGAATTTTCTCCCAGTCTATAACTTATCTTTTTATATTCATAATGGATATGTTTTGATGAGCAGAAGATTTTAGTTTTCATGAAGTCTATTTTTTTATAGTTATTGCCTATGACATGGCTTTCTTTTCAATTTTAGGAATTGGAGGGAACGGACTGAGGAAGAGAGAATCTTAAACATTCTCCACACTCAGTGCAGAGCTATAGGCATGACTCGATCCCATGACTCTGGGATCATGACCTGAGCTGAAATCAAGAGTCCGATGCTCAACAGACTGAGCCACCCAAGTGTCCTGACCATGACATATTTTAAAAATATTGACCTACATTAAGGCTCAAGAAGATATCTTCTTTTATGGTTTTAGCTTTTACATTTAGGTGTATGATTCATCTTGAATTTATTTTTGTATGGTGTGTGAGGGAGGTCAAGTTTCCTTCATTTTTCTTCACAGATAACTAGTTGTTCCAATACCACTTAGTAGAGGAAAAAATCCATCTTTCTTTCACATTGAATTTTGTCGATACCTTTGTTGAACATAAGTTGACCATGTAAATGTAGGTCTATGCACTTATTTTAAGTGCCTTTCCACCTCAGGACCTGGTAAGCCAAGAGAAAGGGGAAAGGCAGCAAATATCAAGTGTTTTGCCCAGGAAGTCTAAAGAATAAGGCATGTGGAAGAAAATGGTATATTGTTGTTAACTTTGTTCTTCCGTGTGCTTAAGAACAATGTTCTATTGTGTATATAGGTCTGCTCTTGGTAAAGGCATTAAATGCCACACTCGTAACTGGTTATATAGACTTAGGAAGTGCCATAGCCAAAATTATGAAGAAGTCAGATTTCCATCCCTTAGGTGTCACCATACTCATCCATTTTCCTTATCTGCCAAAACTTACTCTTACAAAAGAATTTGAAAATCTTGCACAAAAATGTATAGATGACCAACAAAAATCATCCATGGATATTGACATTTTGGCTGAAGTGCTTTGAAATATAAATATGAAGTATAATGGTGAATTTTTATGCATGGGAAGAGCAAATACATTTTGAAGTATTCATAGTATCTGTTCATATCAGTTTGGTGACCACCTCCCCCCCCCCTTTTTTTTTTACATATTAAAGCTGGTGTTTCCTTGCTTCAAAAACTTGCTCTGACTTTGTTAGAGCCCAAGTGTCTCTTCTGCCTCCATCCTTTCCTAGGGAACCACTTCCCTTCATTCCAAAAGTCTAAAGTTGGGAGAAATTGCTTACAAGGGAGGAGGTAGTTTTATATTATGGAAAAAACAATGTTGCATTAAATAATTTTGCTTTATTATTTTTAATGTTTATTTTGGAGAGAGATGGAGATAGAGAGAGAGAGAGAGAGAGAGAGCGAGCGAGAGAGAGCGCATGAGTAAAGGAGGGGCAGAGGGAGATGGAGTCACAGAATCTGAAGCAGGCTGTAGGCTCTGAGCTGTCAGCACAAAGCCCAACTCAGGGCTTGAACTCATGAGCTGTGAGATCATGACCTGAGCCAAAGTCAGATGCTTAACTGACTGAGCCACCCACGTGCCCCACATTAAATAATTTTAGAGAAGAGTTGAAAACGGAACCAAAAATGTATCTAGTTGTCCCCAGGTGTTTATATTTATTTAAATATTCTCTAGATTGTAAACTCTATTTAAATATACAATTTAGTGATTGGTAAACATCTGCATTAAATTTTCTTTAATGGTTCTTTCAGCTTTGTTAAGGTATTTTTGACAAAAAAGTGATATATTTAAAGTGTACATCGTGATATTTTGATGTACATATACATTGTGAAAGAATTCTGAGTTAATGAACACATCCATCAATCCATCCCTCACTTGGTTACCCTTGTGTGTGTGACAACACTTAAGTTCTACTCCTTAAGGAAATTTCAATTATGCAACACAATTACCAACTGTAGTAACCATGTGATTCATTAGATCCTCAGATCTTATTTATATTATACCTGAACATGTGTGCCCTTTTACCAGCCTCTCCCTATTTTCCCCAACCTCACCTCTGGAAACCATTATTTTACTCTTTCTATGAGTGAGACTTTTCTTTCTTTCTTTCTTTCTTTCTTTCTTTCTTTCTTCTTTCTTTCTTTCTTTTTTTTTTTTTTAGATTCCACATGTAAGTGATACTGTGTAGTATTTTTCTCTGCCTGGCTTATTTCATTTGGCATAATGCCCTCCAAATTCATCCATGTTGCTACAAATGGCCAGATTTCCTTCTCTTTTAAGGCTGAATAATATTTCAGTGTATGTGTGTGCTTGCACTTGTGTGTATATATATGTATGTCTGTATGTGTGTGTGTGTATTCACATTTTCTTTATTCATTTATCTGTTAACAGACACTTAGATTGTTTCCATACTTTGGCTATTATGAATATTGCTACAATGAACATGGGAACATAGATATTTCTTTGTAGTGATTTGTTTTCTTTGGGTATATATCCAGAAGTTGGTATGCAGAATGATGTGGTAGTTCTATGTTTAATTTCTTGAAGAGCCTCCTACTGCTTTCCACAGTGGCTGTCCCTGTTTGCATTCTTGCCAGTTCCACAGGGTTCCCTTTCCTCCACAGCCTAGCCAGCCTTTGTTCTCTTATCTTGTTTCCCTCACTTTTACTGAGAGATTATTGACATATAACATGGTGTGAGGACTTCACATATGTACAGATTTGAAATGATTACCACAATAAGGTAAACACAACCATCGCCTCACATAGTTACTTTTTTTGTGTGGTGAGAACTTTAAAGATTTATTCTCTTAGCAATTTTCATGAATATAACACCATGTTAATATCTATAGTCACCATGCTGTACATTATATTCCCAGAACTTATTAATCTTCAACTGGAAGTTTTTACCTTTTTTTGTGAGGAAATATCTTAATAACTTTATTTAAGTACAATTAGTATATAACAAACTGCACTAAATTAAAGTGTTCATTTGATAAGCTCTGATATACTATATGTCTATAGAACTATCACTGCATTGATAAACCCATCACACTCAAAGGAGTCCTCCAGCCTTTGTGTAATCTCACTCTCCTGCAACTCCCTCAGACAAAGACTGGAGCAGTTTTTCTCACTATATATTATTTCACATTTTCTAGAACTAATATAAATGAAATCGTATAGTATTTACTTGATTTCTTGATTTCTTTCATTCAGTGTTGATGTGTCTATGTTTCTGAGTATAGTCATTGTCCATTCCTTTTTAATCCTTCAAAGTATTCCATTGTGGGGATATACCACAATTTGCTTACCCATTCCCTCATTGATGGGTGGAAGTTTTTACCTTTTAACTACTTTCACTCATTGCCCTCACCCCTAGCAACCGTGAGTTTACTCTTTGTTTCTAGGAGTTCCATTTTTTTTTTAAGATTCCACATATAATGTCTTTCTATATGACTTAGTTCACTTAGCATAATATCCTCAAAATCCATCCATTTTATTGCAAATAGCAGGATTTCCTTCTCTTTTTATGGCTGAATGATATTCTATTGTGTATCTTGTCTTTTTACAGAAGTTTTTTGTTTGTTTGCTTGTTTGTTTTTTAAGTAAGGTCTATGCCCAAGATCCTGATGGCAAGATCAGAATTGCACGCTCTACTGACTGAGCCAGCCAGGTATTTTTCTTGTCTTTTTGATTGTAGACATCCTAACTGGTGTGAGATGATATCTCATTGTAGTTTTGATTTTCATTTCTCTCATGATTTGTGATCTTGAGTACTTTTTCAAGTACCTGTTGTCTATTCATATATCTTCTTTGGAAAATGCTTATTCAAGTCTTTTGCCCATGTGTTTGTTTTTGCTATTGAGTTGTATGAGTTCCTTTTATATTATGGATCTTAGCTCATTATCAACTGTGTAGTTTGCAAATATTTTCTCCCATTCCATAGGTTTCCTTTTCATTTTGATAATGGTTTCCTTTGCTATGCAGAAGCTTTTTAGTTTATATAGTCTCACATGTTTATTTTTATTTTTATTTTTTTGCTTTTCGTCTGAAGTAAAAAATCATCACTAACACCAGTGTCAAGGAGTTTGCCCCCTATGTTTTCTTCTAATAATCAAAACAGTATGGTATTGGAAAACAGAAGTTTTACAGTTTCAGGTCTGATATGCAAGTCTTTAACCCATTTTGTGTTTATTTTTATACATAGTGTGAGACAAGGATCCAGTTTCATTCTTTTGCATGTGGTTCTGCAGGTTTTTCAGCACTCTTATTTAAGAGACCATTCTTTCCCCATTGTATATTTTGGTTTCTTTGTCAAAAATTAATTGACTGTGTAAAAAATATTGACCATGAGTATTATATATTATAAATCATTGACCATGAAACTAATATTACGCTGTATGTTAAATAACTGGAATTTAAATAATAACCTAATAAATTAATTGACCATATATGTATGAGGTTATTTCTGAGCTCTTTATCCCATTGATTTGTGTATCTGTTTTTATGCCAATACCATACTGTTTTGATTATTAGCTTTGTAATATAGTTTTAAATAGGAAGTATGATCTTCAGGCTTTGTTCTTGTTTTTCAAGATTGCTTTGGCTATTCAGGGTATTTTGTGGTTCCATATGAATTTTAGGATTAAAAAAATTCTGTGAACAATTCCATTGGAATACTGATAGGGAGTGCATTGACTCTGTAGATTACTTTGGGTGGTATGGGCATTTTAACAGTATTAATTCTCAGTGTGCACATCTTTTTTTTTTATGAGAGAGAGAAGGAGACAGCATATATGTGAGTGAGTGGGAGAGGAGCAGAGGCAGAGGGGGAGGGAGAGAGAGACTCTTAAGCAGGCTTCATGCTGGGCAGGGCTTGATCTCACAACCGAGAGATCAAGACCTGAGCTGAAATCAATGGTCAGGTGCTTAACCTACTGAGCCACTCAGGTACCCCCAGTGTGTAGATCTTTTACTTCTTTGGTTAAACTGATATCTAAGTATTTTATTATGTTTGATGCCAATGTAAATGTGATTGTTTTCTTATTTCTCTTTCTAAAAGTTGATTGTTTACAAATGCAACTGATTTTTGTATATTGATGTTAAATCCTGCAACTTTTCTGAATTTGTTTATTAGTTGGAACATGTTTTTTTGATGGGATCTTTAGAGTTTTCTATATATATCATATCATCTGCAATCTGCAAATAGAGACAGTTTTACTTCTTCTATTCCAATTTGGATGCTTTTTATTTTGCCTAATATCTTGGGCTAGGACTTCCAGTACTATATTGAATAAAAGTGGTAAGGATGAGCAACCTTGTCTTATTCCTGACCTTAGAGGGAAAGCTTTTAGCTTTTTAACCATTAAGTATGATGTTAAATGATTATCACTAATTGGGCTAATCATTATTCTTTTAAAAGTAAAAGGTACAAATGCATTTCTTAGCCTATCCCATCTTAATTATTGGATTAATGGCATTCTAGATTCCTGGAATTTCCTGGTCATCCCTGACTTCTCTGCCATGGAAAATTCTTGAAACTGCAAGAAAAATATTTCCATTTCAAAAGGTAACAAAAATTTTAGCCAGGACACAGCAAAGAAGAAAAAATTCTGGCCACAGAGGGCTCTGGCTTTCCATTGGTGGTTGCTGCCAGTAATGAGCAGAGAGTGAGGTTTGCAAAGGATGTCCCCTGTAGAGACCAACGCGGTTGTCTAGAAATGCAGCTGATTTTTGTATATTGATGTTAAGTCCTGCAAGTCACTCAGGTCAAGCAGGGGCCTGTGTCAGGCAAGGACCCAAGGAGCTAAGTGTATAGCAGCTAACCCCGGATATTGCTGAGACAAGCACAGTGGATGACACACTCAGAATTGGTAACCAACAGAATCAGAGGAGGTTTGCAAGAGCCCAAGATTGATTAAATCCCTTTAGTTTTATTTTTTTAAATGTTTTTCAACATTTATTTATTTTTGAGAGAAAGAGACAGAGCATGAGTGGGAAAGGGGAAGAGAGAGAGAGGGAGACAGAATCTGAAGCAGGCTGTGCTGACAGCTCAGAGCCTGATGTGGGGCTTGCTTGAACCTATGAACTGTGAGATCATGACCTGAGCCAAAGTTGGACGCTTAACAGACTAAGCCACCCAGGTGCCCCTGATTAAATCCCTTTAAAAAGAAGATGTTTGCAGCAAATTGTCAGGCTTCTTAGAGACTAATCCCTCTGTGTTTGATCACCTCAAAAAGGCAGCTGCCACCAAAGGCTCTGCCTGACTGATCTCCAAAAGGAACAGAGATCTTCCACTGCTTGAATATAATAAGCAATAAATGCCGGGAGCTGACCCAGAGCGGACCTAGGCCTTATCTCAACTGTGTGCTCACAGACTGACTGTGCGTTTGGTTGGTTAACTTCCTACCCCTGTTCTATCTTGTTTGTTGTGTGATTTGTCTTGTGCTTTGCTTTGTGTGACATGTAAGAAGCCAAGTTAAACATATTGGTGAAATGTCACTGAGTTTAGAATCCTGAACCTGCTTTGTAATTATGTTAACCTTGCTTTATGGCTAACTAAAACTTTACAAAATTTTTTAATGTTTATTCATTTTTGAGAGATTGAGAGAGAGCATGAGCAGGGGAGGGGCAGAAAGAGAGGAGACACAGAATCAAAGCAGGCTTCAGGCTCTGAACTGCCAGCACAGAGCCCAATGCAGGGCTTGAACCCCAAACCGTGAGATCATGACCTGAGCTGAAGCTGGACTCTTAACCGACTAAGCCACCCACACATCCCTAAAACTTTTTAAAATAAAGCTGACATTATGGCAAGACACCACTCATGTGTGTGCCTTCATAGTGTGTTCATGACTACTCCAAAAGGTGCATTCTGACCTTCATGAATTATAGGTTAGTACCTTGCAGGCAGTGGATTAGGGATGGAAATGCACTAGGAGTCGAGAAGGCTGGGGTGGGGCTATAAGGTAGCTTTTAAACCATATCTGCTTTTATGGTCCTTGACTTGGCTAACTTCCGAGAGGCTTATATGAATGTGCTGAGACTTCAGGTGGGACTAATATACTTAAAGTTAACAAGTCGGGGTGCCATGCTGGCCCTTCTTGGTGCCAGGACACCAGGTGAGATTTGGGAACATAGACTGAAGGATTGTAGAAACAACAGGTTGTCATCCTTCACTAATAAATCTTTCAGGAACCTACAGTTTTTCTCAATTCAATAGTGAGTGCAGCAGTAATCATTCTTCTCCTTCTCCACAGGGTAAAGAAACGTGTGGTCTCAACAACCCCAGTGACTTTTGGGTACTCTCAAAACAATGCAGAAAAGCTTGTATGACCTCAGAGATCATTCCAACTTTTGCTTGGTATCTTGGTCTATGAGTTGGGTTGCACGTTGCCTCTTTGAGTGGAGAGGGAAGAGAACGTTAGGGGTCTACCCACTGCTGATACTCATCAAAGGAACTGGCAGTACTGGAGTTGGCTCGGTCAATTTTTATGACTCACAATAAATTCCAGGGTGGAGTAATATTAAGCAATTGATGTTGCTGCATCTCTTCCTAGGGAGAAAATTCTGTCCCTGCCCAAACACTCACTGGGATCACAGGCATCTCCCAACATGAATTGTGTCAGTTTATACCCTTGGAAAAAAAGACTCATGCATAAGCACAGGCCCATGGTTTCAAAGGGTTCTTGGGAAGTGTTAGTGTTTGAGTTTGGCTTTGTGGAGTGCATTGCTGGGTTCAATTTAGAAGTGCTTCCCAACATGTGATCTGAGGACCACATATACCATAATCCTCTGGGATGTTTCCTGAGCCCTATCCCACATTTATTATATTAAAATGCCACGGGGGTGAACCCTAGAATTTGCATTTTAAAGAAACTCCCTAGATGATTCTTGCATGCATTGAATTTAGAGGCCTAGCAACTTATAATGTTGGTGTCCTAAGTTTATGGATGCAGTAGGGAGGTGAAAAATTGGAAATCTGAAAGAGCAGTTCACTGCTTGATGGAAGCCAGTTTTACAAATAGAAAACAAATGAAAACAGCCCAAGGAAAGAGTTAAAGTAAATGTTAGTAACACGTGGTCTTCGTATCAAGTTACAGGCATGGGTTCTGGGCTCATGTTGTGGAGCATCCAGTGGGGGGCATGCAAGTTGCCAGTACTTAGCCCAGTGGCCATGTCCCCAATTGTAGTTGAGAATTTTGTGCCTGGGCAGGTGGAGCTCTTTAATCAGAAGGGGACAGATAATGGTCACAGCACTATCATATCATCTATCAAAAGCCTAACTGATCAATATTTCTCCACAACCTGTGGAGTCCCTTTGACTTCTGTGTCATTTCCATGTGTTTTTTTATATGTTTGTTTTTTTGGTTTTGGTGCCTTATAGATAACCAATGTGTGTCTGGGCCAGCCCTATGGTTTGTTTATTTGTTTTCAGCTCTGTGGTTCTTATTATGATTGCAAGACGCCCTCAGTAATAACCATCAGGAAACTTTGTGGAAAAAAATCTATACTATTTACATGTCCTGGAAGTTACATGGCACACATGGGACCACACAGTAAGGTCACAGGTAGAGAGGCAGAGAGAGAGGGGCATGAGAGAGCGTGCGCACAGGCCTGGAGTTCTGCTTTTATGAAAGTTTTGGGTGAGGTTTTGCAGGATCATTATTTACTAGTGAATTTAAAACCGAAGAGCAGGAATTTAAAGTGTGGGAAGAGAAAGAATACATGGCCCAAACGCTCAGTTATTGAAACTAACCAAGATCTCTAAAACAGAAGAGCCTTGGTGGGGGTAGGGGGTAGGAGAATGGCCTGGCTCCTTATCTAGTTCCATGGCTGGCAATGAGTTCATTCAAGATAGCTGTCTTTGAAATGGATGCCCAGACAATGAAGGCTTCTGTCAGGCACTTGCATTACCATAAAGAAAAGCCGGGGCACCTTGGTGGCTCAGTCAGTTAAGCGTCTGACTCTTGATTTTGGCTCAGTTCCTGATCTTACGGTTTGTGAGATTGAGCTCCTCATCAGGCTTTGCACTGATAGTGCAGAGTCTGCTTCGGATTCTCTCTCCCAATCTCTCTGCCCCTTCCCTGCTTTCATGCGTGTGCTTGCTTGCTCGCTCTCTCTCTTTAAGAATAAAGAAATAAACATTAAAAAAAAAAAAAGGAAAAACTTACTGTTGGGGCTTACACTATCCCATTTTAACCTTTCCAGTGTTCCTTTTCCTTTGTATGGATCCAGCCAACCTGGGAAAGAAGGGAAGGAAGAATTAAGGTTTAAAATGTCTCTTATTTTACATTCATCGATATTTGGAAAATCTGTATTCTTATCAAGGGTCTTCTACAGACTGAAATAGAATATTGTAATACAAACCTTACACTAAACTCAGTAAATAAGGTTTTGGTGTAATACTTCTGAGAGGCTAGAAAACTCTAACTTCAAGGCTCATTACACAGAAACCCAGGGGCACCATTGCTAGGAACTACTCTGATACACTGGCAGTTATGATTTCACAAGGTCTCTCAAATTCACCCTCCCTTGCTCTTTCCCAGGTGCCACTCCAGCCAGGCTTTCATCACATCCTTACCAGATTATTGCGACACTTCCTGGCTGGATCCTCCCCTTCTAGCACCTCTTTCTCATACACTTAAAATTTTGCTCCATATCCTGGGAACTTCCCATCATTTATCAAGAGCACTCTAGATTCCTAAGAATAGCACTCGAGTACTCAGGGTTGTTCCTGAGCTAGCCTTCTCTCTCAGAAGTTCCCTGCATCTGGGTGTCTCTGACACCTCTTCCTCATTCTCATTTTCACCTCCATGCTCTTGCTCACCCAATGCCCCTTGACAGGGATGTTCTTCTTCTCCATCAATTTACATCCACTACTGCTTTAACACAGAGCTTCTGTGGTTCCTCCCTCGTTCTTAATTTGCAGTGCATATTCCCATTCCCTCACTTATTGTGCTTACATTCCGCTTATCTTCACCATGATCTGAGTGTAATCTCTTCCACAGCAGAGACCGCTGTCTTGACTGTTACACAGCGTATCTCTACCCTGTCAAACAGAGCAGCGGCCCCACAAATGTGTGAGCAAATCCACGGGTCTCGCCACTTCCTTATTGGGAAAAGGGGGGCAACTAGTCACTGTAGACTTCTGGAAGGTTGCTGGCTGAACATGTCTTGGTCAAGTTCTCTGTTTTGCAGGAAAGGAAACTGAGGATCACTTTGGATTCACAGGGCTTGTTAATCACAGGACTGACACTAAATTTAACTACCAGTTTGAATGGTCTTTTCTTAAGAACCCCATATAAAGAAAAACCTGGTCAACCGCATTGCCGGTGTATTTTAAAACCTGGCGTCCATCTGCCTATTCATGTCTCTCTAATGGTAAAACACAATTTCATATATGCAAGAATGGCAAGGGTAACATTTTTCTTTTCTTCTCCATTTTTCCTTTTCTTTATAGAAATAAGCGGAGCTTATATTCTCCAGATAAGTTGAAAAATATTTTCTGTCTTTTCATACAAAATAGCTGTGCTCCAGAGAGACGAGCAGTTTACTGGCAAGAAAAGCAGGACATCACTGCCAATGGTGGGTAGCTAGAGCCTTGGCAGCCTCTGTCCTGGGCAGCAACTGAGGACAAGCCAGAATGGAGAAACCTGTGAAACAACTAAATGGTGTTTGACGTTGCAAAGAGAGCCCTTATTTAGGCTTCATTATATTTCTTTACCTATCTGGTTTTTTAAAAAAAGTTTATTTATTCATTTTGAAACAAGAGAGCGAGCGAGTTAGCGAGAGCGAGAGCGAGAGCGAGAGAGAGAGAGGAAACGATTGGGGGAGGGGCAGAGAGCAGGACAGAGGATCCAAAGCGGACTCTGCCCTGAGCGCAGGGAGCCTGATGGGGGGCTTGAACTCACAAACCATGAGATTATAATCTAAGTGAAAACTGGACGTTTAACTGACCAAACCACCCAAATGCCACTACATATCTGGGTTTAAATATAATTCATACAACCCTAATTACAGCCTTTAACTTTGTGTCTTGAACTGCTTATCTATTTTTTACCCTGCAATATTCTTAAAAGGATTTGAATCAGCATGCCTATGTGATTCAAACACAGCAACAAAATGAATTTCACCAAATGTAATTGAGGATATTGGGAATGGAGGAGAGAAGGAAAATAAGAGTAAGAAGAAAAAAACTGAGGCCAAGGTGAAGTTATTACACTAAAGATTGACTTTTCTAAGGTAGGGTTAGTTGTCAGAGGCAAGTTACAGATTTGGATTTTAAGGCCCTTGGAGCCAAAGCAAAGAAGGAAAGAAGATTAGCTCAATAACTCATGGAGAAGAGAAAATAAAGCAAACTAGTTTCTTTTGATAAGCACAGCTATTCGCTGATAGCAAGGAGGAATGAATGTAAAGCAGGGAGAGGGCTGCCTTCAGCACATCCCTATGGTAAATGCAAGTTCTCGAAGACTTAGAAATCCTGCTTTCTATATACTGGCTAGTTCAGAAGAAGCAATTTCAACTGGTAGAATGATCAGCATGAAAGTTCCTTGAGTTACTTAATTCAAAGATAAAATCCGCAGTATCTAGAACACTAGACTCACTGAATCCCTTGCAGGTAAGCTCCCATAAACGTTTCTCACAGAAGGGCAGCCCGGAGTTACAGTTATACCCTTGACAAGTAGCTGGGCTTCAGATTCTCTGCACTGCTGGCCAAGGGCTGGTCCAGATGTTTTGAAAGTTTGATCAGTCACTCACCTAATCTGTTCTTATAAATGAGTTTTTGGTCATCTGTATGCCAGGTCTGAATTCTGTTCTTATAAATGAGTTGTTTGGTAGTCTGTATGTCTGGTTTGAATTTAGGCTTAAAGCCTAGTAGTTTGATCTAAACCGGTACAGTTATGAGGCTTCTAGGTTACACAATTCCAGGGGTGTTATTCACACTATCTCAAAAAAATTTTTTTAACATTTCTTTATTTTTGAGAGAGAAAGACAGAGCGTGAGCAGGGGAGGGGCAGAGAGAGGGAGACAGAATCTGAAGCAACCTCCAGGCTCTGAGCTGTCAGCACAGAGCATGATATGGAGCTCGAACTCACAAACAGCAAGATCATGACCTGAGCTGAAGTTGGCCGATTAACCGACTGGATCACCCAGGTGCCCCTGTTCACACTCTCTTCTAAAATGGAGCTCATGTTTGCAGGATGTTTTTCAAAGGATACTTTCTTATTCTCAGTAAAAATGTGCATAAAGGAGGAGAAGGCTTTTTAAAATTTATCCAGGTTTTCAAAGGAGGGCTCAGTGGAGACAGAAAGCATAGCAGTTAATGCAATGGGTTTTGAAGTTAGAGATGGCTGGGTTCAAGAATCTGGGCGTGCGACTTCACCTTTTTGAGCACCAGTTTCATTGTGAAATGTAAATAACAACAACCACTTCACAGGGCTGTGAGGATTAAATAGAAAATGTACGGAGAGTATTTCACTCAGTGTCTGGCATATGCATAGTGTTCCATAAGTGGAACCTAGTTATATTTTCATTTCCAGATATCCTAGCAACCATCCTTACGTTTTTCATCCTCAGCTGCATCTTGAAGTAACTAGAAATATAAAGAGAGATGAAGAAAATAAAACAGATTAGCAGAATGTATTTGCAATTTTTATTAATTTTTAATATTTGAGGTTGATGAGATTAAAAAGTCTCATCATTATAACCAAACCAGGCTGGGTACTTCAGTATTTTTTTCTTCTTTCTTTTCCTTATATAAAGTGTGGTCCTTAGTAGGGATATTGGGTGGATAATGCTGGATGGTCTCTTGATTACAGGGTCTACTTCTGATGACCCCCTTCATCTTCTGATTCTTCTCTTTCTGTGTCCCGTGACTTGGTCCTTCCATTTCCCAAGGCAGAAAGACGGATGTCACCTTCCATTCTCTTTGTTCACTCTCAGCCCCTTTATCAAGTACTCCCTATCTCCTGTGAGTTACAATGGACTCCATCTACTTCCTTCCATCTGGATTGTACCACCCTCTTGGGGCCTTGGTCAGTTCTCTCCTGAATAACTGCAGTAGCTTCCCCTGTGTCCTTCTTTGACTGTGCTTCGCTTTACACATGCTTCGCTTTTTTGCCCGTGCTCCATCCTTACACAACACCCAAATATGTCTTCCAAAAAGCAAATCTGGGGTGCCTGGGTGACATAGTTAAGCATCTGACTTTGGCTCAGGTCATAATCTCAAGGTTTGTAAGTTTGAGCCCCGTGTCAGGGTCTCTGCTATCAGTGCAGAGCCTGCTTGGGATCCTCTGTCCTCCTGTTTCTCTGCCCCTGCCCTGCATGCATGCTTTTTCTCTTTCTAAAATAATCATTAAAAAAAAAAACCCCAAAAAGCAAATCTGACTATATTTTTTCCTTAGTTTTATTGTTCTCAGAATATAGTTCTCACTCTTTAACATGGTTTATAAGAACTTTTTAAAAATTTTTTAAAATTTGTTTATTTTAGAGAGAGAGAGAGAGAGAGAGAGAGCGCACGAATGAGGGAGAGGGGCAGAGGAACAGAGAAAGAACATCCCAAGCAGGCTCCATGCTCAGTATGGAACCCAACACAGGGCTCGATCCAACACCCTGGGATCATGACCTGAGCTGAAGTCAAGAGTTGAATGCTTAACTGACTGCAACACCCAGGTGCCCCTTATAAAACCCTTCTGATTTGGTTGTTATTAAATTCTCCTAGGGTGCCTTTCTCTTTGCCTCTTTGCTCATGCTGGGAACGCTTCTCTGTGCTTCCATTTGCCTGATTCCTCTTCGTCTATCAGGCCTGTTATGGGCTAAATTATGTATCCCCCATTCATATGTTGAAGACCTAATTTCTATTATGTCAGAATATGACAGTATTTGAATATAGGGCTTTTAAAGATGTGATTAAGTTAAAATGAGGTCACTCATAATCCAGTGTGCCTGGTGTCCTTACAAGAAAAGGAAAAGACAAAGGGAGAAGATGACCACAGAAAAGGCAAGGAGGGAGGCCTCAGTAGAAATCAACCCTCCTGACATTTTGATCTCAGATTTCTAGTCTCCAAAATTGTGAGAAAACAAAGGTCTGTTGGTTAAGGCACCCAGGCTGTGGTGCTTTGTTCTGGCAGCCCTAGAAAACTAATACAAGTCCTCAGCTGAAATGTTATTTCCCATCTCATCCCTCCAACCCACCTCTGACATCTGCGTGTCTCTGCTAAATACTCCTGTGTACTTTGTAATTTTTTTTATCAGAGCTTTTATCACAGAGGTTTAGAATTGCCTGTTTTGCTTTTTTGGCTGTTGTTGCTTTTGTGTTTTTGGTCTATACTGTTAAGCCATAAGCTTCTTAGGCAGGGACTATATCTGTTAAGTTCATGATTTTATCCTCAGTGCCTTGCATAGTGTTGGACACATTCCAGGCATTCAGTAAATAGTTGAATGAATGGATGATGAATTGAGGATGAATTAAAGTCCTAGAGGTTAAACTAATGTTAATCAAAGGTCACCTAGAGCTGGATACCCAGGATGTAATTTTGAGTGTCAGAGTTGCTTGAAAGAATGTTAACCAGGTTACAGTTCTCAGCACAAAGATAGAAGTTATAAAGCAATGCTAAAACCAAACAGAAGGTAGCAGAAAATGGCATCTTTGAATGAACGAAACCGCTTTAAAACTCCACAGGGAGCTAAAGATAACTGATTCAGATAACTGAAGAAAAACAGAGTGGCTGTAGGTTGAAATCAGGAAAAGATTCAATATTGACGGGTGGGTTCTTATCCTTCGCATTCATTAGTCTTCCCCAGGCATGCCCGGATCAAGTTCCATTCCTCCTTCTAAGTACCATCGCTCTGCCTCATCTAATCTGCAAGCCTGTGTGAGTAGGTGGGGCTGTCAGACAGCCAGGGCAGAGCCTGGAGACAGAGGGTGGGGTCAGGAGGTAAGAAGTCAGGACAAGTAGTCAGACCAGAATTTTGCCCAGCCAGTTCTTGATGACTCACTTAACCTGCAAACCAGGACTTTGGAAACCTGTCTGACACATTCAAGTTACTTCCTGGTTCTACAGTCAACTTTGGTGAGACAGTACACTTAAGTACAATCTCTTCTTTGGATCAGCAATTAATATTCACATGATTTGCAAAATGCTTTTACTAAGCATATTAATATCTGAAAATTAAAAAGAAAACTAGGGTAGTATATTTTCTATGGGATAGCCAAGGAACTTAATTATTGTAAAACATTTCTTTGGTGAGCAAGGAAACCCAACTAGGGCTGGGATGATCTCTGCAGATGTTTCTTTTCTTTCTTATTCTTGTTGTTGAAGATCTCTGCTCTCATTTATTTTTAAAAATCTTTTTGTTGAGGTGTAGCATATAGATTGGGCACAAGCCATAAGCTCAGTGAATGCTTTTTATTTTTCAACTAACACTATTTCTCTGATTATGAAAACAGTATATGCATGTCATAGAGATATTTTAAAATATGGAAAGAAAATAATTATCATTAACAATTTTACTCATAATACAAACACACAGAGATCCTTTTTAACATCCAGGTGAGGAACTTTCCAGCTTTTTTTCTATAGGCTTCTATTCAAATATATACTTTATAGAGTTGTAATTGCCCAGTTTATACTGGGTTATTTTTACTGTGAATATTTTCCAATATCATCACATATTCTTCTATAATTTGACATTTAACAGCTGCATAGAATTTTATCTCTGATCTTAACTCTATTTAAATAATTCTCTATTACTGAATATTCAGGTTGTTTCCAATATTTTGCTAATATAAATAATGCTGTATAAGCATTGTTCTGTATAAACTCCCGCCCACATATATGATAAATCAGTAAGTGATTAGAGGATGTTGCTATTCCCAATTTCCTTGGTGAAGCTGATCAGATGTCCTGAT
>NC_043704.1:67467770-67495230 GCF_006229205.1 Suricata suricatta | reverse complement strand
GGGTCAAGTTTAGTTTATATTTTCAGGTCCCAGGATCCTGGGTATTGCTGAAACATAGGGCCACAGTAGAAGGAAATTCTCAATTGAGGAAAATGTTGATTAGAAGTAAAAGTGAATTCCCAACTTATTTCAATAGGGATGATAATAATAGACACAGAATTGTTTGAGAAATATCTCTGGCGGGGGGGGGGGGGGGGGGTGGTGCCTGCGTGGCTTAGTCGGTTGGGCGGCCGACTTTGGCTCAGGTCATGATCTCACAGTTCATGGGTTTGAACCCCTAGGCAGCCTTGCAAAGATTCCAGTGCCTACATGTGATAGGAGCAGAGGGGCATGCTGACTGGAATGGTGGGCATCTACACTATAAACTGGGTCCACTTGAGAGTTGGAACCAGATTGTGACTCCTATCCCCCATCTTTGGCACCATGTACGTTTCTGGAACAATGGCACCTAGTGTGAATGAGGGAAAAGAATTAAACCAAAGAATTAAGACTGTTTCACTATGAGATGAAAGCTCAAAACAGAAGCAGCAATTTAGAAAATCATTATATTTCTTTAATACTTTTGCTTATGGGTTGAGATTTATACTCACTCTAATTTCTCTACTTTCTGTAGAAATTAATAAATTTTCAAAAATTCTTACAAGAGTACTTGAGTTTTGAGAGTTGTGAGACAGAGTTGCAGGATATAATCCATGGAAATTCTGATAGTATCATGGAGTTGTTTAAAAACACCTGACATTCCTTCACACTGTTTCAAAGGAATGAAGTAGCGATTTGGCATTTTAAGAATTAGTTTATAATATTTAGAAACTTAAAATTTGCTTTAGAGCTTTAAAAGTATACTTTGTTTTTTTATATTAATTTTCAGTGCAGGTTAATGATGTCACATGTTTTACAATTCAGTGAAGTCAAATAGAGGCTTATCAGAGTCTCTAATGTTCTGGCTTAATCTAAGAGTTAACTTTGTAGTATTTAGAGCAGAGATATTTTCTCTGGCTATCCTGCAAAAATCATATTTCTCATTACTGGATTTGTGATAAGGATTGGGCAGATAACATTGCAGGTTGTATTATCTGGTAAATTCTCAGTGGGCAACTTCACATTGAAGCTTTTTTACCTGATTTGATTGGCCAAATTACTCTCAGGTACTTTAATTATTTAAACATAAGTTACCTAATGCTTTATAGGGAAGAGATCTGGAAGTGAAACAGAAATAGCCATGGATAAATATGAGAGTCAGAGAGACAGACAAATAGAATGAATGGACAGCTTTTTCTAGGGAGCTCAGAATTAGAGTCCTAGCTCTTCCTTGCCTGCAGTAAGGGGTTGAACTTCTAGGCCCCTGATTCCTCTTGTGCCTGAAGGGTGCTAATAGTCTCTAGTGACCTCACAGGGTGGACAGGCTCACATGAGAGATGATGTGACCGAATGCTGCAAGGGCCCTAGCTCACTGTGGTCACTCAATGCTCCCAGCACCTCCCTGTACCTCCCCACCCTGCCCCACCTCCTCTTTTCTGCTGAGGCTTCTTAACAGAGAAATACTTCTATCTGGAGAAAGGCCATTTTATAATCCCTTACTCTTTCCAGAAGAAGTGTGCTGTTTTTTGTTATTTTTAATTTTTTTAAGTGGCAGAATGATATCCTTTATTAAGCCTCCCCAGTCTCGTTCTCTTTCTCCTGCACAGTCTTGGTTCTCCTGAGATGTCCCGTCCCCTGTTGAGTGATAAGACCAACTTTGCAACCAGTAGGGGTTATTTTTGAAGATGCTATCAGGTTTGCCAATGTGCTGGTGGTTGCCACCTCCAAAGGGATGCTCCAGAGTTCATGGCCTCACCCCGCATGCATGCCCAGAAATTCCTCTTTGCCTTGTACTTGTGGTAGGCACAGCAACCAGGCTTGTCAGTGCAGTCCCCTCTGGCCACCCTGCCAACCACAGCTCTGTTGGCTGAAGAGATGGCCATCTTGGAGCCTAAGCATAGCTTTATTTGAGTATCATTGGTCTCTGGGTTGGGGTAGGTGATGATGGCGTCATTCTTGGAGGCTCTGGCCAGCTCACCAGTCTTCTCCTCCAGGCAACATATGATGGTGCTCTCAGGAATGGTGCCCACTGCAAGCATATGGCCGATGCTGAGCTGGCCTTCTTGCTGCAGTACATGAACTAGCCAACATGGATGCCCTAAGCCGTGAAGAACAGCTCTGCTTCTTACACAGGCAGTGATCCCTAAGGACCCCGTTGGCAAGGAGTGTGTCACAGCTCAGAGCGTGGATGGCATCCTTCCTGATGCCCTTGATGTAACTGAGCGGGTCAGGAAAGTAGGTGCACAGGTGCATAGCGCCCTTTGGTGCTTCACGCATGTGCCTAGTGGGCCAGAGCCTTTCTGGTTGCTGTGTGTCATGTGGTGCTTGGCAGCGCTCTCATGGCACCTCAGGGAATCAATGGGAGGCCCAGGGACCACTCCTATCTTCTAGGGGAAGTTTCAACACTGCTCCTCTTCGTGTATGCAGTTAAAAGGTAACTTCCTTCTCTCTTTCTGTACAGGTTGAAGACAGTTTGCACAGACTGATCATAATTTAGGATTTCCTACATTTTATTACTGGAGCTAGTGTAACTAGTTATATGGCTATCGAGTTGATCATATCTAGGCTCATGGTCTTAGGTAGACAGGGAAGAAGGACAAATACAGGGATTTTATTTTATTTTATTCCCTCTCATACTTCGGATTCTGACTATGTGGAGGTCTTACCTGGAACTGGCTGTTCCATGAAGTAAGAAGTGTGCTTAAGTTAGCCACCATTATTTGCAATAGAGTTCGTGGAAAACTGATGTTCTTTACCAGCATCAAGTGGAAGTGAGATTTTAGGGGGGCTTTCCAACTTGGAATTTTCAAGTCTAAGCAGCTGTACGGCAGCGATCTTCAGGTGTAAGAAGCCAAGTCTGAGAATCTATTTGTTTTAAGAGGAGAAGGACATATAAAATTTGAAACCCCATATTTGTATATGTGTTTGGAAGAGTAAACATAACTACTTTAAATAATATGAGCTTCATAAGAGAGGTAGTCTTTTTAATTCTTATTTAATGAGTATATGAGTAAATAAAGTTTGAGAAACTGCTTTAGGCTGTAAAAGAAGGTGCCAGAAGATGTAAACCAAGTTTAACTTCAGAGTTAGCTAAATAGGGAATCAATAGCAGTTTAATTAGCAGAGACATAGATAGCCAGACCTGAGAGACAGACCATCCAGCCCAGGGGTTGCCAAATTATAGCCCTAGGAGCCAAATCTAGGCTGGCTGCTGCATTAAAAAAAATTTTTTTTATCTTAGAGAGAGAGAACGAAATGGGGGAAAGGTGCAGAGACAGAATCTCCAGCAGCCTCCACACCCAGCCAGAGCCTGTGTGGGGCTTGATTTGGCCAATGGATCGGAGATGAAATCAAGAGTCAGACACTTAACTGAGCCACCCAGGTGCCCCAGGCAGGCTGCTGACTTTTTAATGATCTGCTAGCTAATAATGGTTTTTACATTCTTAAATGGTTGAAAAAAAATCAAAAGAAAAATATTTCATGACATGTGGGAAGTATGTGAAATTAAAATTTCAGTGTCCCTAAAGTTTTATTGGAACACATTAGTGCTCATCTATGTATTCTCATTTGCTGCTTTCATGCTGCAGGGACAGAGTTGAGTAGTTATGACAATGTACGACCCAGGAAGCTTAAAGCATTTATTATCTGACACTTTGCAGTTTTAAGTATCCAGGATAATAACTCAACAATTCAATACATTACTCAGTGCTCATTAAGATTAAGTGTACTCTTGTCCTTCATCTATTTTACTCCTCTCCCAATCACTTTCCCTCTGGAAACCATCAGTTTGTTTTCTGTATTTAAAGGGTTTTGTTTCTTTTTTTTCTTTGTTCATTTGTTTCTTAAATTCTAAACATTTGTCTAGAAATCACATATTTGTCTTCTTTGAATGAGTTAATTCCCTTAGCTTTGTACCCACTAGGTCCATCCATGTTGTTGCAAAGAGTAAGTCCTCACTCTTTTCTTATGGCTCCATTGTGTGTGTGTGTGTGTGTGTGTGACCTCATCTTCATCCATTCATGGATGGACGGATACTTGGGTTCCTTCTATATATCTCGGCTGTTATAAATAATGCTACAGTAAACACAAGGGTGCATATTTTTTTGAATTAGTGTTTTCATTCTTTGGGCAAATACCTGGTAGTGGAATTGTGGAATTATTGGATCATATGGTAATTCTATTTTTAATTTTTTAAGGAACCTCCATACTGTTTTCCACAGTGGCCATACAAGTTTGTATTCCCACCAACGGTGCCCAAGGGTGTCTTTTTTTCCACATCCTCACCAATACTTGTTATTTCTTGTGTTTCTGATTTTAGCCACTCTGACAGATGTAAAGTGATATCTTATTATGGTTTTTGCATTTGTATTTCCCTGATGATTAGTGATGTTGAACATCTTTTCATGTGTCTGTTGGCCATCTGTATGTCTTCTTTGGAGAAATGTTTGTTCATGTCCTCTGCTCATTTTAATTGAATTATTTTGGGGGGAGGTGTTCAGTTGTGTAACTTCTTTTATATATTTTGGATATTAATCTATCAGATTTCTTATTTGGAAATATCTTCTCTCATTCAGTAGTTTGCCCTTTTGTTTTCTTAATGGTTTCCTTTGCTTAGCAAAAGCTTTTTATTTTGGTCTAGTCCTAATAGTTTAATTTTGCTTTTGTTTCCCTTGCCTGAAGGGACACATCTAGAAAAATGTTTCTATTGCCAGTATTGAAGAAATTACTGCCTATGTTTCCTTCTATAAGTTTTACAGCTTAATGTCTTGCATTTAGGTCTTTAATTCACTTTAAGTTTATTTTTGTGTAAGAAAGTAGTCCACTTTCATTCTTATGCATGTAGCAATCCCTTTTTCCCAGCATCATTTGTTGAAGAGACAGCTGTTTCCATTTTGTATATTTTTACCTCCTTGGTCACAGATCAATTGACCGTAAGTGTGGGTTAATTTCTGGGCTCTGTCTTCTCTTCGGTTGATTTATGTGCCTGTTATTGTGCCAGTACCATGATGTTTTGGTTATTACAGCTTTGTCCTGTATCTTGAAATCTGGGAATGTGATACCTCCAGCTTTGTTCTTCTTTCTCAAGATTGCTTTGGCTCTTTGGGATCTTTGTGGCGCCATACAAATATTAGTATTATTTGTTTTAGTCCTGTGAAAAGTGTTGTTGCATTGAATATGGAGATTGCTTTGGTTCGTATCAACATTTTAACAATATTGCTTCTTTTAATCTGTGAATGTGGCATATCTTTCCATCTGGTTATGTCATCAATTTCCTTCATCAGTTTTTTGTATTTTTCAGAATACAGGTCTTTTACATTCTTGGTTAAGTTTATTCCTAAGTATTTTATTATTTTTGATGCAATTTTAAATGGGTTTATTTTCTTAATTGCTTTTTCTGCTATGTTTAATAGAAAGCTTCTTAATTTCAAGGTAATGGCCTTTTTGTTTTTGATTTTGCCATTAATGTCTAGTTTATTACATCGTGATTACCTTAAATCGCTTTTTATTTTTTTTAACTTTCAATTTTAATATCTTGGTACAGTTTAAAAAATTTTTTTAATATTTATTGATTTTTGAGAGAAGGAGAGACAGACTGCAAGTGGGGAAGGAAGAGAGAGAGAGAGGAAGACACAGAATCCAAAGCAGGCCCCAGGGTCTGAGCTGTCAGCACAGAGCCCAACACAGGGCTTGAACCCATGGACCATGAGATCATGACCTGAGCTGATGTCAGATGCTCAACCAACTGAGCCACCCAGGCGCCCCTTAAATCTCTTTTTAAATAGTACCCTTCTCTTCCTTCATTGACGTATTGGAGAAACTAGGTCATTTATCTCACATGACGTTCCATTTCTTGGATTTAGCTGCTTACTTTCTCATATTGTCATTTATTTTTTTATGTTCCATATTTCTGTAAATTGCTGGTTACACCTCAGGCTTGATTAGATTCAAGTTTAGTGTTTTATTCGGTAATACTTCATGGTGTCTACCATGCCATCTACATCCCAATGCAAGAGACCATGAGGCATGTAATGTCTTGCTCTACTTCAGTGATACAGATATTATTCATTGGGTTTAGGTGAGTAAGCCTAATCCTCCTTTATAAACTTCACTATCAGCCTTTTGTGTAATGGTTTTAGTATCACTGATATTGTACCCCTGACCTATTATTTCATTAGGTATAGCAAAATGATGATTTTCTTGTCATTCTTTTTGCTATTTTTTGTTGTTATGGTTCTATTTATTGTTAATGGATTTATTGAGGTATAGTTGGTATTTAATAAAATCTACATATTTGAAGGATATGATTTAATTTTGGCATTTTACTATGCTACTAATGACTATATAATACATTGTTAAGTATTATACATAAATAGCTACATTTTCCTATGATGAATTTTTCATCATCAACTATTTGATTATCCTAAAGTTAGTTCATATAGGGAAAGTCAAGCTAAATGCTTGATTCTTTCCTTTAATTTATTGGGGAACAGATAATGAGTTGATGCCCTAGAAGCTTCCATTGGTAACATTTGTAGTTTTTTTTCAACTCTTTTTCTTGGTGGGGGTTTAAGGGTAGTATTATGAAGCATGCATTTTTATGTATTTGAAATATTTCAATCAATTACAGTCACTGTTTTTTATTGTTGCTCATGTTGTCCCATCTTAGGCTATTGGGAGCCTCTTTGAGTTGGCTTTTATGTCATTTTGATACAATTTTGGTAGTCTTTGATAGCTTCTTTGCTTTTGGCACAGAAAGATGTCATAGATTCATCTGTATATTTTCTACCATAAACCTGGGATCAGCAACTTTTCTAAAGAGTCCTGGTTCCTTTTAGTGGGGAGTGATATTTAGAGATGAGCTTTTCTTTATGTTGTCATTTTTAATCTTCCTAAAATGATAAATTGGTTCATTACTAATGGCATACATTAGTATACCTGTTATACTATGCCATATGTATATGTATACCATATGTATTCTGTACCATAATACTATACATTAATGATATATTTTATATTAATTGTTCAAGTTAATAGTGTTTATATTTGCTTTTTAAATATCAGAGCTAAGTAATAACCTATGGCTATTTAAAGTAACTTTACTATATCTTGACTATTTACTCATGTAGTCAGATTTTACTTACCACAAAAACTATTTAAAAAGGGCACTGGAGGGGCACCTGATTGGCTCATTTAGTTAAGCATCCAACTCTTGATCTTGACTTAGGTCGTGATTTCAGTTCATGAGATTGAGCTCTGGGCTGACAGCATGGAGACTGCTTAGAATTCTCTCTCTTCCTCTCTCTCAGCCAGCCCCTCTCATGCCTGTGTGTGTGTGTGTGTGCGCGCACATGCATGCTCTCTCTCTCTCTCAATATAAATAAATAGACGTTAAAAAAGGGGCGGGCACTGGGATAAGTTGGGAGACCTAGGGACTCAGGCTCACTTTATAGGTGGTATGAACTTGAGTGAACCACCAGCTCTCTTTTAAGTTTAAAGGGAGGGGTAGAGAGAGACAGAAACACAGAATCTGTGCTCTCTTTTAAGTTTAAAGGGAGGGGTAGAGAGAGACAGAAACACAGAATCTGTGCTGTCAGTACAGATCCCATGCAGAGTTCGAACTTGTGAACTGTGAGATCATAACCTGAGGTAAAGCTGGCTGCCTAACAGACTGAGACACCCAGACATCCCGCTCTTTTACATTTCTGACTCCTCTTTACCTAGGCAGGGATAAAGTCATTGGCCTCGCTTTGTGAACAGCTGATGGCTGCATATGCTATGGGTATGTATCACCCACTTGTTGAGTATCAACAATCAGTCTAGCCAGATAAGTAAAGGCAGCCAAGAGAGAATGATAAGAGTGGCCAGATAAATTAGAGACATTTGTTCCTTCTCACCTTTTAGGCCAAGGAGAAGGAAAGGGATAGGAGTGAAAGAACAGACCATAGCCATTTCTTACTCTGAGTCTCTCAAGCCAAAGTTGTTCTGGTGGAGAAGATGTGATCATTAAATGGGATTTGAAATTCAAACTACTAATACTAGAATTTTTAATAAATAAAATCGACTGGAAAGACAAATTCTGCCCAAAATGTTGTTAAGGGATGGGGAAAAAAAGATTCAGCAAAGCCTGGTCATAGACAGTGAGGGATGGGAGAAAAGCAAAACTGAGTTCGGAGCTCACTGTGTACAGAATGTGCAATAAACTGGGTGTATTTGGTAACCATAATGGGAGAGGTTAAATTTTTTTATGGATCAAAATAAGAAACAGAGATTCTGGCATAGAAAACTTAGAAGGATTTTCTGTACTTAAGTTTAGAGATGGATAATCTCCCTCACCTATTTATCTCAGGCTTTTCCTGTAATTCAGTTATTATCCACAAGGTGGCAGAAGATACCCTGGTTATGCAGTCCAGGAGCTCAAATTCTAATTTTAAGCTCAGATTTCATTATAGATTTTAGCTGTATATTTTTCAAGTAAAAAATAGCATAATTTGAGTATTTTAATAAAAACTTTAAGTATTGCTTTAATGAAAACAGGAAATTTTGATCAATCATATGTGTGTGTGTGTGTGTATATATATATATATATACATATATATATGTATATATATATATATATTTAAAGTCATAAAAAGGCAAACTACATAGAAGTATTTTTCACTATATTGCCAGCTTGTTCTTATCTCTAGACTGACTAGAATGCGATTTCTTAATTCCCTCTGAGTACTTTTGTAGTAATGTGTCAATAGGAAATGGCTGGCAGAGTTCTGGGACTTCAGTTAAACTGTGTAATACAAATCTATTGCAGTTTCCTTTTGGTACTGGTTCTAGGATATTGGGGTTTAGGAATAATTTTTGTGTCTGTCTGTTTTTACTTGTCCATAAGTTTCCATTTCTTATATTCAGAGTTTCGCTTTTATCCCTTCTATTGGCAAAATCAAGAAATGAAAATATCTGACTCCTGAGACCAAAAATCCCCCATTCCACCAGGTTACTTTCTTCAGTTAGAGGGCAGTAATTTTCCACTGATTCATAGAATGACATCACTTTTTCCCATCAGCTTTCTAACTGGAAAACTCATTTAAACTACTTTACATATGAGAGTACTTATTTTACTACATCCTACCCACAACTCTGAGTTCCTACAAATACTTTTAGAAAGTTCTATATACAAACAGCATTTTAAACCAAAATATAAAGTTTCTGAGCAATAGTTCAACAAATATTTATAAACAGTTTTAAAAAATAAATTCCCAGATTTTTAATTACAAAATTTCTAAACATTCAGAAAAATAGTCCAATAAATACTCTTGTACCAACCACTCAGATTAAATAATTATTTGCCACATATTTAAATACATATCTTATTTTTGGTGATGCATTTTAAAATTGCAGATACTATGACCATTTACCCCTAAACAGTAGAGTCACATTTTCTAAAATGAGGACATTCTCCTACATAACTGTATTATTACCCCTAAGAAAATTAACAATACTTCCTTAATTTTATCTAATAACTGGTCCATATTCACATCTCCCACCTTTCTCTCAAATTCAAATTTAACACAGTATTTTTCATTGCTATTTAGAATATTATAATCTGGAAAGACCTTTACCATTAAAAAAATGATACTATTTTTTTTTTAAGTTTGAGAGAGAGCGAGCGAGCACGAGTGCACCAGTTGCAGGGGGTAGGGGGGGGAAGGTGGAGGCAGAGAGAGATGGGAAGAGAGAATCCCAAGCAGGCTCCACACTGTCAGAGGGGAGCCCCATGTGGGGCTTGAACTAATGAACCGTGAGATCATGATCTGAGCTGAAATCAAGAATTGGATGCTTAACCAACTGAGCCACCCAGGTGCCCCTAATGATACTTTTTGTTTTGTTTTTTGTTTTTTTGATACTGACTTTTTGAAGAGACTAGGACAGTTGTCTTATAGAATGTACAATTTTTTGCCTTTGTCAGACTTTTCCTTATAGTGTCATTTGATTCTAAGAGTATATTGTCAAATTAATTTTATGGCAACCAATTCCTACTACCATGTGAAAGTTTTCAGAAGTTGCAGTGGTTTAAAGCCACAAAATGTTAGTATTAACTCTTTTATAGTTCTGAAAGACTTGCAACCAGAGAATGTCAAAGCAGGAAAGTCCACTCCCACGGACACATTAGAAGAGGGGACTACAGATTTCTATTGCTGCTTTAACAAGTTACCACAAATGCAGTGGCTTAAAACAGCACAGATTTGTTATCGTATAGTCCTGGAGGCCAGAAGTCCAAAATGGGTCTCACAGGGCTAAAATCAAGTTGTTGGCAAGACTGCATTCCTTTCTGAAGACTAAAGGAAACTTTGTTCCTCACTGTTTGCCGCGTTTGCAGGCCATCTGCATGCCTTGGCTTATGATCTCTTCCTTCATCTTCAAAGCCTGCAGTGTAAAATCTTTAGATCTCTCTCTGACCCTGACCCTGACTTTCCTGCTTCCCTCTTCTGCTTATAAAGACTAATGTGATTACACTGGGCCCATCTGAGTGTAATCCAAGATACTGTTCCTGTTTCAAGGTCAGCTGATTAGAATCTTAATTGAATATGCAGCCTAATTCTTTCTTGCCATGTAACATAACATATTTAGAGGTTCCAGGGATTAGGACGAAGACCCCACTATTCTGCCTGTCAGGTCAGGAGGTGACCTGACAAGTTACTCTAAAGAGTCTTAAAATTTTTTTTAATATAATTTATTGTCAAATTGGTTTCCATACAACACCTAGTGCTCATCCCAACAAGTGCCCTCCTCAATGCCCATTTTTTTAATGTTTAATTTTTTTTTTTTTGAGAGAGAGAGACAGAGTATGAGCAGGGAAGAGGCAGAGAAAGGAGACACAGAATCTGAAGCAGGCTCTAGGCTCTGAGCTGTCAGCACAGAACCCGATGCAGGGCTTGAACTCACAAACTGTGAGATCATGACTCAAGCCAAAGTTGGACACTAAATTGACTGAGCTACCCAGGCGCCCCTCAGGAGTATTTTCCATACACTGCAACCTTATATGTTTGTTTTGCATTGGAATTCGGAAGAAGGTAATTCTATGTTGAACCCTATTTAAGAGAGTTTAATAAAGAGACATTAGAGGGGATGGATGGAACTCGAGGGTGTCATGCTAAGTGAAGTAAGTCAGGCAGAGGACAGATACCATATGTTTTCACTCCTAGGTCTAACAGCAGAAACTTAACAGAGGACCATGGGGAGGGGAAGGTGGGGAAAAGAGTTAGGAAGAGAGAGGGAGGCAAATCATGAGAGACTCTTGAATACTGAAAACAAATTGAGGGCTCAGGGGGGAGGGGGAAAGGGGAACAGAAGTGATGGACATGGAGGGCACTTGTGGGGAAGAGCACTGGGTGTTATATGGAAACTAACTTGACAATAAACTATAAAAAATAAACAAACAAAAAAATAAAAAAATCTATTTAAATTAAGTTAGTTACTAACATATAATGTAGTATTGGTTTCATGAGTAGAATTCAGTGATTCATCACTTGCATAATAACCCCCAGTGCTCATCCCCAAAAGTGCCCTTCTTAATGCAGTTAGCTTATCCCCCACAACCACATAGTGTTTGTGTATCTTATAGATCTAGAGTCAGATGATTTCATTTTCTAGCTTTATCTTGATAAGGAAGGTAAGCGTTTCCTTTGACTATGATTGGAGAGTCTACAGGGCTTAAATCTTATAATTCACATCAACTCAACCTCTTAAATTTTAGTTTTCTTCTTCTGTCACTTCATGTTAGAGTGGAAGAATCCAACAACATTGGCAGTTCACACGTACCTCCTTCTGGGTTATCTGTTCAAAACAGAACTGAAGTGGATCATATTGTTGACATGTAGACTCATGAAGTGTTAAGACTTAACACTTTACCAAAAGGTGAGAGTCTGGAGTAGTGTAGGGCAACTCAGCATCCTCAGGGCCCTTTGAGTGCTGACCTTTTATTATGATAGTTTTTTAAATGTTTTTATTTATTTTTGAGAGAGAGCCCGGATGCACGTGGGCGAGGAGCAGAGTGAGGGGGATGGAGGATCTGAAGGGAGGTCTCTGCTGACAATACAGAGTCCAACATGGGGCTCAAACTCATGAGCTGTGAGATCACGACCCAAGCCCAAGTTGGACGCTCAACTGACGAGCCACCCAGGCACCCCTATTTTGATAATTTTTAGAAGTGCTAATGCGATACTGAGTGAAATGTTTTAAGTTAGTGAATTTAGTTGGTTTGGGGAAGAAGACAAAATAAGAAGGAAGAAACTAAAGAATCTTGCCCATATGAACTAACGTTTGTTGAGCCAAGAAAATATCTAGAGTTGAACCAGGTATATGAGAGGCTTTCGTTTAAATGCCAAATCTCTGCTCTCAGGTCCCCTGATTATAAGGTCTACTCTGTAAGTTAATGATATTATAATGGAAAAATCCACAACCTCCACCTTGGGGGAAGGTCTGGAGGAAGTTTGGGAGGGACTTGTGCAGTAGACCAAGGAAGTGATTTTGAGGGCATGGTCTTGGATTCCAAGTAACAATGACTATACAAGTCTGTGAGCTCAAGAATGTCTTGGGAACCTCAGCTGTATTGAATGTCCCACCAAAGGGGTTGTGCCAGGAGAAGTAAGCTAGTGTTTTTGTGTATCCACATTGGGTCATTTATTCTGCCCAGTGGCCATTGCTATCTGGGAAGGAACCTTAAAATGATGGGAACTTAGAACTTATTCTTTGGTGTGTTCTTAGATCCTGACCAAGAAGGCCACCTGCGTGGGAAAACAGAGAAACTAGAGATACTGAGGGATGTTTGGGAGTGAGGAGAATGCAGCACTCACATTAAGGAACCTTCAGGAAAGAGGTCCCTAGCAAGGGAGAGGGTCTCTAAAGAACATATGAAAGTACTAATGAGCAGGAGTCATCTGTAAACATGTACTGGTATCATCAGTATGGGGACTATCCTGACCAGTTTACTTTTTCTTCATCTCTCTGCCCCATCCTTGAAGAGGATAGCCACACGTGTAGGGAAGTATGGGCATAGCAACTGAGGGATCAATAAGGAAATGTCTGACCACAACCCTTCCCTAAGTACTGACTTCTCTGCCTGCAGGAGGCCGGAGCTGAGGGAAAAGGGAGGGGGACTAAATTAAACCAAGTTTGACTGTAACAAGAATTACTGGTTAATTCAGTTGTGTCACCTAACAGTTATCAGAAAAGTCATATCCAAGTTTTTCACTTAGGGAAAGGAGAACGTGCCTCATAGAGCAGATTTAAGTGGATAGGGAAACAAAAATAAAGTTACTTTAGGATTGTATCGCATAAATTTTACTTGTTTGATATGATTGTTACAGCTGTGAAAGTCCGGGGCACAGACATCTGGTGCCTTAAGGAGCATGCTGGAGTGGAGGGGAAGGGTGAAGAGACTGGAAAAGATGGAGGGATGCTAATGATACTTTGTTTCATATTTGTTAAAGTTTACTTACCACATTTGTATAACAAAGAAAGTGAGTTTTAAAATTCATTTTTGAATGCTTTACCTTCTACCTTATTTAAGATCACTTAATATTGGCCAGGATGTAGGGAAGTGGGTTAACACTCTCCATAGCATATCTGGTCAACAATTCAGATGGGTTTACCTCAAGAGCCTACAAATGATTTCTTCTGATCTACTGTTCACTATAATCTTGGCTTTATTAGTCCTTAAATTGTAGCTATAATACCTCAGGTAAGGCTGTGTTTTTTTCCTCTATTGCTCCTTTTTCCCCTCCCTCATTTTAATGTTATATATAGCATTCCAAAAAAGGACAAAAGAAGCAAACAGACAATACTCAGTTTTCCTTCCCTTTATTTTCTCATCTTCTTTTTCAGTGAGACCTCATTCATATTATTCTGTAAGGTCACACTATTCTGGTCCTACTCTCCCCCTTAACATTACTTCTAGACTTGATTATGTGCTTTGACATAGTACACACACTTGCCATATCTCTTGTTTATAGGCTCTCCCACAATGGGATTATCGTGTAATTTCCTTAGCCACGCCCTGGATGTTGTGCACCTAGAGTTTTTCTTGTTTGTATCACAGGACCTCAACTGTGTATAGTGTAGCCTTGGTTCAGGCTCCAGGCTCGTGGCTCAGGTGGGTTCTGACGTAGCTGGAACATGTTGCTGCTAATTGATTTTGTTTCCTGTTGGATTATCTCCTTGGGAGTGTATACATAAAAGAGAAACTTCTGGCACCAAGGCTGAGAAGGATCTGTTTAAACACTTCTACGCCTTTTGCCAGAGGACAATTCAGAAAATGAACCAGCCCACAGTTAGTTTATCTGAGGATAGATCATAATAGACGACATCAGAAGATCCAGGCTGTCCTTCATCAGCCTCTAAGAAGGCCCTTCTGATATACTTCAAGGAATTACTTTTTCAACTTTGTTGTAAAGGTCTTATTTTTGTTTCCCACTAAAATATTAGCTGCTTGGCAGACTTTCAGGTTCTTTTTATCTGAATGTTTGATGGACTGACTTCTCTTGGGGAAATGTGGCCAGAAAAATCATTGAAATTCTATTGTGTGATTTTTTTTTTTTTGGCTAATGAATTCTTTTTTATTTTTTGACTGATTTTTAACATTTTCTATTGTGGAAATTTAAAAAACTTACAAAAATCACCTGGGTGGCTCAGTCAGTTAAGGGTCTGACCCTTGATTTCGGCTCATGTCATAATCTCTTGGTTCATGGGATTGGGCCCTGTGTTGGAATCTGCGCTCACAGCACAGAGCCTGCTTGTGATTCTCTTTCTCCCTCTCTCTCTCTCTCCCCACCTTCCTCTAAAAAACAAAACAGATAGAAGGAACAGAAAAATGGAGCCCCATGTATCCATTACTCAGCCTCACCAACCATTAACTTTCTGTTGTTCTTTCTTCTCTTTCTCCCTGTATACTTATTTCCTCCCCTCATTGAGGTATTTTGAAGCAAACCCCAGACATCATATGATTTCACCCATAAATACTTCAGTGTAAATCTCATTAAATGACCATAATGTATATGGCAAAGCAAATGGGGGTAAAATGTTAACAATAAGCAAATTTGGGTAGAAAGGATAGGTGTGTCCTTTGTACTTCTTATTTTTGTAAATTTTCTGTATGTTTGAAATTATTTCTAAAGTCAAAACAAACACCTAACCAAACAAATCAAAAACATGACCATAATAATATCACATCTGATAATCCAACAAACAGTTTTTCTTGTTTTACTATAAATCATGCTCTTGGAAAGAAATTAAGTGGAAAAACTCAGGTAAATATTAAAAAGAAAATAAAATCATTCATAATTCTGACACCCAGATATAATCACTATTTAATGATTATGTATTTTTCTTCAGTCCATTAAACAGACACAGATACACGCACGCATATGCCTATCATTTAAAAGGTGGAATAGTCCTAATGAGCTTATAACCAAGCACATAGTTCCTATCATCTCATCCGCTCCGGCCTCATCCCTTCAAACACCTGCTTCTGCTTGCTCTCTCTTATCTGCCAGCAGGCTCTCATGGTCAAGTGCCAGCGGCAGCTCTGTTTTTGGTATAGTACTTTCTTATCAACCATGGCTGTTAAGATGAAAGGGAATCATATTTTGCTTGCTTTTTCTCAGGAGGATGTGTTTTTCATTTTGTGTTTGATCTTAAAAACGCTTTGCTTGTGGGCAGTGTATAGTGTATCACCTAACATCCACGCTGACCTCCTTCTCGCATGTCTTCCTATACTCTACAGGGTGGACAGCAAAAGCCACATTTCTAGACTCTAATGCAGCTTGGATTTTGCACATGGTCAGTGGGAGGCTTGGGAAGTTGATGTGAATGGGACCAAGTACAGTGGCAGGGGGGTCTGGTTCCTCCAGCTGCAAGGGAGAGTACCCCTGTGCCATGGGCGCGAAGTGGAAGGCAGCAGAAGTAATGAGATTTTTGCCAGAAGAACCCCATGGAGGGATTAGCTGTTTCTTCTGACTGCATTGTTCCTGACTGTAGCATTCAAGCTTGGATTATCAGATGTTTATCATCTTTAGTCATCTGTCGTTTTAGTGATTTTCCATATTTTCCTCATATCCTTGAAGGTGATACTTTTACATCAATCATTTTATTTGGCAAATAACCAATTATGGCAGCTAATATTACATTCTCTTTACATAAGAAACTAAGACAAATAAATTTGGACATTAACTACGTTACCTAAGGACATATAGTTTATCTGTTATGCCATTTAGAATCCAACTCTTGGTTTTCCACTACTCCAATATTCAATCTATTCATGACTAACAATAAAAAGAGTGCCCAAGAGTCCTGGAACCAATTATACCTCTAGCAAAACTTTATAGGAGTGGCAACTGACCCAACTGGGTGATGCTTTCTAATGCAGTTTGCTTATTTGTTTAAAACCTCACTATAGGGCTATTTTAAATTCTTTTCTTAATTTTTCTGGTATAATCTTGTGCTTTAATGTTCAAAATTGGGGAACTATAGATAATTCTAAAGAAGTGGAAATTATTAGTCCATCACCAAGCACCAGGGTCTTTATCATTTGAATGCTTTCTTCGGTCAGTTAAAAACAAAACATTTAAAGAAAATTGGGAGGTCTTGAGCATTAACCATATCTTTGGGTTGATATCAAGTAGAATAACATATTCTTCCAAAAACATTTCCTGGTACTTTTGTCACGGTTCAATCCTGTACTGACCCTGAAGATTATTCTTAGGCTTTGATCTCTTACCTATTTTCAATATACTCACAAATGTTTGCACTCTATTTGCTGGGAACTTAGTCCTTGAGTTAATTCTTTTATTGGGTATAGTCTCCTCTAGTTATCCAGGTAGCTAGTGTCCTAGTTTCAGAGGGAGATAGCTGGTGATGTGCTGCTATTGCTCCCACAACCCCTTACTCCAGTCCAGCTCGTGGTATAAATAAATATCCCTGCCTTCACTCCAAACTCCCCCAACTCTTGTGCATGATTCAGGGGAGGAGACAAATGTGGTGATCATTCCAATAGAGGAGGTGGTCCCCCTAACTCCACTGGATTCCTGGGTCACAGTTATGTTGCTAGTCCCCACATTTACCTTCATGCTTGTTCTTCCCAGTTTCCTGACTCTATTTCGCTTCTTCTAGTAGTTCGCCACTTCTCATACCACTAGCTGAGCAGCAGCTCTCAAGGCTAAAACTCTTCTCTCTGTCCTTGGAAGGCAGCTTTGTTCCTGTGACTCATCCTGGCTTGTACTTGTTATATCCCTGACCCCTACCTCACTCCTTGCATGATAACAAAGTTCTCATCCAACTGCTAGTATTTTCTGATGATCCAGGACACCTGTGATCTCATTACAACAATTTCCTTCCACCTACCCCAATTCCACCCACCTTTGAGATACACCTTTGTCTCCAATGGACTCCGAAAATGGCCATTCAGTTTCAGACCAGGGATAATTAACCAGCACCCCTAACTAACAACCTCTGTTGTTCTTCTAGCCCAGATATGTTCAAATGCCATAAATAGCCAAGGGAAACTGGCTCTGTGCTGAGCTAGCCCACAGCTTCTATGACTTTAGCCAGGCCCAAAGAGGTAACATTGCTCTGAAATGCAACTTTTGGAGAAAGACATAGAGAAGACCAATTTCTCCCAATTGAAATGAATATAGTTAGACACTTTTTGATGATTATAGGGACTTGTAGAGTGATCGTGTTACATGATGATCATTACCTGTAAAGTTCTAATGTAAATTCTTAAAATCTAGGAAACTCTCCCATTTGAGTGAAAATCCCTCATAACTATAGATTTCATTTTTATTTTTGAAAGAATGGTAAACAGTATCCCATTGACAATGGACTCTAAAGAATCTTTTGAAAAAAACTCTTGACTGACTTTATAAAAGAGAGAAAACAAACCCTTGTTTTTGGAAGCTACTGTTTTTCAGGTTTGTGCTGATAATAGATTATAGATAGAAGTAGATAATAGAAAACAGCTGTTAATTATCTAAAACCAAAACCCAGAAAGACTAAGAACACAAGATTTATAGTTCCCCAAATAGTTTGAAGGAACAGAATATTGGTCATAACTTTCTTCTGGGAGGAGAGAGATGGAGCTAGTAGGTGGGGAGAGCACTAGAGTGAGAACAGGGGGATCTCCCAGAAAGGCCCTCCCCTGTTTCCTGAGCTGAAAAAGCTCAGGAAAGGGGAATAGAGTAAAAATGTTTTATTAGTTTTCTGTCACTTCTGTAGCAGTATCCCAAACTTAGAGGCATAAAACAACATAAATTTATTACCTTACAATTCTGGAGACCAGCAATCCAATAAGGCTGTTACTGTGCAAAAATCAAGGTTGTGACAGGGCTGGTTCCTTCTGGAAGCTCTCAGGAGAATTGGTTTTTCTTGCCTTTTTCAGCTTCTAGAAGCTCCCTGTGTCTCTTGGCCCATGGTTCCTTTCCATATTCAAAAGCACCATTAATCTGTGGAGTCTTTCTCACATCACATCATCTGACACTGAGTCTCTGCTTTCCTCTCCACTTTAGAGGAGTTGGTGATTACATTGGGCCCACCTGGATAATCCAAAATAATCTCCCTACCAAGGTCAGCTGATTGGCAACCTTAATTCCATCTACAACCTTAACTCATTCTTGCCACATAACTTAACCATCATTGGTTCTGGAGATTAGGAAGTGGGCACCTTGGGGGGCTGTTATTCAGCCTTTGACAATTGCCTATACAGACCTGGAGACACATGCCCTGTCTTCCCTCTGGCACCTTGGAAGCTAGTCTCCTTGAATTCATCATACCAGCATGGGGAGGCAGCCGTTAAGTAGAGGCCAGGAGGGGCCTGAGGGCTGTCTGGCGGTTCCTAGGCCCCAGTGTTCTCTGTTCACAAGAGAGCCGGCGAGCCTGGGAGGGTCCTAGCAGTTGGGACAAAGTGATGCAGCTGTGAAAATCATTGTGGATCCCATGACCGGGGACCATATGGGGATGGGAGGCCTCAG
This sequence comes from Suricata suricatta, assembly GCF_006229205.1. NCBI lineage: Eukaryota > Metazoa > Chordata > Mammalia > Carnivora > Herpestidae > Suricata > Suricata suricatta. Next base: position 67,476,136 of record NC_043704.1, on the reverse strand, counting down.
AGGATGCCAATGTGGAGGCCTAACAATTACTGAGGGCCTGATAAGAATCAGATGTCAATAGGAGCTGCTGATGTTTGGGGAGCCCCAGCTGCCTTTACACGGAAAGCCCTCATGGAACGTGGAAGGAAGAAACCTCTGAACTGACCCCCAGAAATCTGAATCAATTCAGAAAACTCTGAAGTTACTGAGAAAACCCCAGTTTGACTAAAACGGAAGTTTCTGTCACTAGGCTGAATGGGAATTTGAGATAGAAACTAGATTGTTAGAGAAAAATAAAAGAAAGTTTATGTATTACACCCTGATTTTGTGCTGAGAGTTGTGTCTGCAACATATAAATGAAGACAATGATGTTGAGGCTACTGTTCTCAGATTTAACTGCTATATTTTGGCTTTGGCTTAAGAGCAGCATTTAGAGTGATCTGAGAAACTACTGCCAGACCGGTGACACTCTTTCCTCGGTGCTGGGACCATAGAGGCAGTGTGTGGGGGTCTCTGGGGTGTCTGATTGACTTTGTGAGTTTGTCACCATGAGCAAGTATTACTAGGGTTGACCAGAGTTCTTGGGGTTATTATGAAGAAAGTTTTTGTCATCAGTGGGCTTGTCATTAAAATCTGAATGGTAAACAAAGTTTGTTTTATATTCTAAGGAGGTGAAAAAAATAATTACAATATCAGTAATAACATTAACTAATATTTATTGAATGCTTACTATGTTCTAGGCACCATGCTAAAGTACTTTACATACATTATCTCATTTAATTCACATAAGCGCTCTGAGGAGAAAGAATGATTATTACCTATATTTTAGGGACAAAGAAGCTGGGGCTTCACAAAGTTAAGGTTCCCTGCCTGTGGTCACCCAACTTGTAGGTGACTGTCTGAACCCAGGTCTCTCTGTCTCCAGAGCCTGGATGCTCAGAAATATGCCATTCAATCACTTTAACCACCTATGGTCAAATTCCCACTGATGGAGGGATTAGGTATGGCATTTGGCAGGGGGAGTGCCAGGCTAATGTCTTGTGAGAGCTCTCTTGGAACACTTTCTTATCCCAGCAGGTGGTAGGGGCTAATGGCTAGGAGCTTGTTTTCCACAGAGTCAGCTGTGGATCTGGCTTTGGGAAGCATTGGGGACAGGGATTGGGGGAATTTATGGATCCCTGGGGCTTACTTGGGCTTAGCTCATGGAGGTGAGAATGGTGGGGTAGGCAAGGATGGGCAAGGAGCTCAATAATACTGCCTTATATTAACCAGACTGAAATTTTTTCAGTTTATATTGTCCATGAACTATTATAACATTATTATAACAGAAGAATTTTCTTAAAGATAAAGCTACATATGGCAATATTAATTACAGATACAGCTCATTGGATTCATGCAGTTCCTTCCCAACAATTTGAGGTGATTCTTATGATCCTAGAATCTAAACATGGCATCACTATGACGTTCTCCACCAGATGTGTTGGTGTAGGATGGATGCTAACCTTCTAGATATCACATGATAGCAGCAGCAAGTAGGAGACCAAATATCTTATGGTTTTCATAAATAGGAGGGGACATGTTCACCTTATGCTCTTGAACACTTGAAGTTCTCTTCCCATTGTCAAGGTGCTGGGAAGCACTGGTGACATTCTGTCTTTCAGACTCTTAACTCTAGTGGTGACCAGTCTGAAGTTTTGTCACTCTGCACACTTTTGTCTCTGCGCCAGGCTGTCTGCAATGTTCCGGGCAGGTATTTCAGTGTTAAGAAAAAATGGAGGGAATAGGTGGGTTGCTAAAGTCTTGGTTTTATATCTGGGCTGTTGGATGGGATAGAACAGAAGAAGAGAACAGAGGAAGAGTTATGAACAGCAAATCTGCGTATGGTGATCTCAACACTCTGACATATCCAACCACAGAAGAACATAAAGCAGAGCAACTAAATTTGAGGTGTTTGGCATGTCTTATTCCTCCTTCCACAGAGGAAAGGAGTCTGGAGCGATTCCTCATTCCTGTCAGAGAACGTGATCCCAGGAATCCTCTCTGGATCCTTCCCAGACTGGCCACCTTCTTCCGTTTTATGAATGCAATATGTTTTCTGTGACAGTGCTGCCACCACCACTGATGACAAAGCTTTGTGAACTGGACACTACAAGTGCTGGGGACATCTCTTCAGGGTCCTCCATCTCTGGTCGGATGTCACCATCGATAGGCCCTTGAAGGCCTGTCTCCTGTGCAGTCAGTTCTGAGCCTGTTTCCCCACACTGTAGTGGGAGCAATGCCTGGTGTCTGGTCAGTGTCTCGCTGCTTTTCTGGGCCTCCAGGGAGTTCTGGTGCATGGAATTCCTGTGAGCCATGGCACTCTTCTGAGGCTCATCAAAGCTCAGTGAGAAGGTGACTGTGCCACTGCCGAAGATGACCTTCGGCTTGCATCTGGGCTGTGGCTGCGGCTCTGGCTGCTGCTGAAGGGATGAGGGCTGCTGTGGCTGTGGCTGCTGCTCTTGGGTCAGGGCCAGTGGCTGCTGCTGCTTTTGCCTCTCGGGCTGTGGGAAGGGGTCTTCACTGTTGCGCTTGCTACTGATGGAGGAGGAGGGTGTGGATCCCGTGGAGCCCCCAAGGCTGTTGGACCGCTTGCGGGAGACATTGCTGCGGCGCAACGTGGCCCGGGCTGCCACTTTGAAAGCATGAGCAGCAGTGCTGCAGCGCACCTCCTCGATGGTGTTACGTGATGGCTTGAAGAGGATGATGTAGACCTTGTTGAAGAAGATGCAGGCCAGCAAACCAAAGCTGGCTGCCAGGATGGCGATCACTTCCACGGCAGAGACAAACTTGCCGTAGGTGCTGGCATAGGCAGGAATGAAGGAGATCCAGACGATGAAGAAGATGAGCATGCTGAAGGTGATGAACTTGGCTTCATTGAAGTTCTCTGGCAGCTTCCGGGACTTGAAGGCAAAGAAGAAGCAGATGGCAGCCAGTAGGCAAGTGTAGCCAATTAAGAAGCCCAGCGCCATTAGTGAGCCCTCATGGCAGGTGATAAAGATGATCTCATCCTCTAGCTCATGGTTGCGGTAACTTGAGGGTGGTGCAGTGTAGAGCCAGATCACACAGATGACAATCTGCATGAAGGTGCAGAGGAAGACCAGCAGGAACTGCAGGTTGAGCCCCCACCACTTGCGGTGGAAGCTTGTGGGGATCTTGGCCTCAAACACCAGGAGCACACGGTTGGTTTTCACTAGGATGCATGATATGCAGAGCACAAAGCTGATACCAAAGGCTGGCTGGCGCAGGCGGCATGTCCAGTCCTGGGGCTCACCTATGAAGAACAGGGAGCTGGAGAAGCAGCAGAGCAAGGAGAAGAGGAGGAGGTAAGAGAGCTCTCGATTGGTGGCCTTGACAATGGGTGTGTTACGGAACTTGATGAAGACACCCAGCACAAAGGCTGTCAGGAAGATGCCCAGCACAGCAAAGAGGGTGAGCGCAATCCCAAAGGGCTCTGTCCAGGAAAGAAACTCAATCTCCTTGGCAATGCAGGAAGTGTGGTTTTCATTGGACCAGAAGTCATCGGGGCACTTGTCACAGGCACTTGCATCTGTAAAATATTTCAGGGAAGAGTTAGTTACTGTGTGGCATAGACTAAAATTTGTGAGTGTAAATGTGTTGGTAAGGGTATACAGATTGTTGGATGTGGTCACTTTAAATTTTCTTTGTTGGTGAAATGATTGAACTCTGACTTATGTTTAATAATATACTTATTTAATTTTATGTCTTTTTAGTAGTTCTATTTTTTTTCCCTCTGTACATGGTTGGGGGTGGGACTACATGTTTGCTTTAGCACTACTTGCTGATAGTTTTTATCAGAGAACGATCAATCTTGCTGGGCAGGTGGCTGGCTGCCTACATACCAGGGGTCTAGCACAGTTTATCAACTTTTCACAGTACTCAGCCTGACTCATTTTGGACTGCAAGACCATGACCCGAGCCAAAGTCAGACACTCAACTGACTGAGCCACTCAGGGACCCCTCTCAGCCTGACTCATTTTGGAAAAATGGATGGACTTTGTGGACATGTCAGAGCAGACTCCCTCTTTGATCAAGGCAGAATATGCCACACGAATGACCTGTGCCTTCCTCACTCCACATCCATGGCTTTCCAATGAGGGAGGCTGCAAACTCATTCAGTCAGTAGACATTTGTGAAGTCTCTGCTATGTCCCAAACATCATGCAGTTTTGAGGGTGAAAAGAGCATGGGCTTTCAGCCAGAGATATGGATGGGAATCCTGGCTCTCCTATTTACTAGCTGTGTGACTTTGGTCAGGCTCCGTATCCTCTCTGAGCCTCGGTTTCAATCATCTGTGTAAAGGAAGCAACAATCCCATTATCGTGGTAAGGATGAAATAATATAATAACAACAATAACAACAATTATAGATAATATTTATAGAGTGTCTCCAAAATGCCAATTAAGGTTTTTGTTTAACATTTATCTAGACTTAACATGTGCTATAACACATGTTATAAGAGAGGGGTGCAAGAAGAAGGAGATGCTGCAGGTGACTTGTGACCAGTGCCACGGCAGCTTCTGTATTCAGCACAGGCACCCTCTGGATCACAGCTGCCAACACAGGAGCCGTGCCGGCAGCGTCGCAGGTGAGAGCGGCCTGGCCGGGACGTGCTGGCTCATGGACGTGGGCACGGAACCCTCATGGTGGGGGCAGGGCCCTTCTGAGCATTACACCGAACTGAGTTGTTGACGTGAAATATTTGTTGTAGAAATTTGGATGAATATAATCTAAATTAAAGTTGAAAAAAAAACTCCCCAAACTCTATAAAATAGGTTTATTATTATTCCCACTTTATAGATGAAGAAACTGAGGTACAGGAAAAACATAAGTAAGACAACAGTACAATGCCAGGTACCCAGCAGGCAAATATATCATGGCCTATTAACTGTGCAGTGTGGACCAGACAGAACTTTGTCTCGTTAGGGCTACTGAGCTAAGAAAAGGAATACAATATTGGGGAGTGGTATCAAAGTAAAATGAAAGATGTGTAAGCTTTTATGGTATTACAAGGCATCTGATATTTCTTTTCTGTCCCCCTCAGTGCCCAGCCCAGCATGACCATCAGACATATCTTGTTAAATGAGAAATTGTGCGAAGTATCTTCTCAGTCTACCCCTTCCAGGGACTTTGCTGACCCCACTGCTCCAAAGTAGACCGAGTACTGCACGAGGGCATGTTCCTTTACCTGTTTCATCACTGTACTCCCCATCGGGACATTCCACACACTCAAAGCAGCAGGTGGGCTCCCCCTCAATGATTCCTTTCCTGGTCCCTGCCAGGCAATCCCGACTGCAGTTGGAGAAAGGAACCTAGAGAACCCAGAGCAGAAAAGTGAAGGGCTGCGGCTGTGGGATCTGTCTTGCGCTCCTTTGACACAAGCACAGGGGAGGAGTTCGTGCACAAGGAGAGGACAACAGGCTTCAGACCCATTCCAGACAGAGGAAGTACCAGAGACCCTTGTTCCTTTTATCAGTGAAAGGGAGGCAGGGGGAAAAAAAAAGAAAGGGAGAGGGGTGCTTGGGCAAGTGCCTGCATGTGTGTGCACACGCACACACACATCCATGGGATTCTGGGAAGGCTGATTGTTGCGACTCTACACAGTGACCAAAATCCTCCCTAAATAACCCCCATTTCATTCCCTCCACGTCCCAGAGTGGGACACCTGTTTACTTTCCATGGAAACAAGCGTTTAAGACAAGCTGTCCGATATAGGGACACAGATCTACATACAGAGGAATAATCACAAGGGGAGGTGCTGAGATGAGGGGAAATTTGTTTGGAAAATGCGACTCTGAACTTTGCAGTGAATTGCAATTCCTGCAATTTTATTTCAGGCTTTATGGGGTGACTTCTAAGATCCTTGAAGCAAGGCAGGCAGGACAGGCAGAGAGGAGCCAAAAATAAGTGGATCAGAAAAATATGTCAGGCAATTACTACCCAAAAGAAATCTTCAATACTGATATTAATTTCAGATAACATAGATCTTATTTAAGGTACATGGAATTTGATTAATCACAATCCTTGTTTTTTTCCCCCTCATTACTTTTTCACATTTCAATCACTTTTAGCCAGTCATTTTTAATGATTACCACCCAAAACTAAAGCTAGGACTGGAACAGTAACCTGCACTTAACTGTATGCTTTCCTCTAACCCCTTGCTTCCTCCCCCACCATATAGTCATACCTGAGAGGACCACCATTCTCTGTTTATCACAAGCAAATAACATTAAATGTTTTTTCTTTAAAAAAAAAACACTAAACTTTCAAGAGACAGATGAATTTAATCTTACGTGAATGCTACCAGAGATTAGGAAAATTTTTTTAAAAAAAGGAACATCTTCTAACTCATTCTAATATAAAGGCCAGTATTAACCCTGATTCCCAAAACAGATGAGAACAGTGTGAAACAGAAAAAAATTACAGGCCTATCTTACTTACTACTTCAAGTTGTCTTCGGAGGCATACCTGCGTTGTGTATTTGTGTACAAGTAATTTCTAAGGAAAGTTCTCCCAAGAAACCAGGAAGAGAATGGAGCAAATCGGACACAGAAGGGAAGAAGGCAGTGAGGGTAAGATCTTGAGCAAAGTCCCTCAGAGGGTAGCTTCTGCCTGATCCCACAGGGGAACTCGGGATTGTCAGTTATTCCTCAGAGCTGTCCTGACCTGGGGAAAAGGGAGCCAGGGCTTTCATACTTCCACATCACTCATCATTAAGGATCTTTTTAGGGAAATGTAAATTCATAGACTCTTCTGCTTTTCTGAGCCCTGTAGTCAAAGTGGGTTCCATTAGCCTGCTGAAAAAGAGTGGTGAGTTCTGTTGGAAGCAAAAATATATAGAAGTGCTGGGGGTATATGCAAAGTGTAAGGAATCTGAAAGGACCTGGGAAGAGTACAACTATTTTTTTTTATCACTTGAAAATAGATGAAAAACACTAAAACAATTAACAAACTCAAAGGACATAAGAAAGAATATATAGCATGATCATGTTGGGTTTATGCCAAGAATGCAAACAAGGTTAGCATTAGAAAATCGATAAATATCATCCACTGCACGGTTATCAGTAGATTAAGAAAAAGCATTTGTTGAAATTCAACACAAAATCATGATTAAAAACTTAATTGAAAAGTGGAGTTATGAAGAAATATCTTTAACTTAAAAGGGTAATATAAAAATTCTTAGGCAAACATTCTATATGAGAAAATATTAAAAGCATTTCTTTTAAAACAAGAATTTCCACTATAACAACTATTATTAAACATTGCAGAGTTCATAGCTATTGGGATAAGGCAAGAAAAATAAGGGCATAAATATTGGAAAGAACTCAATAAAACTTGTTATTTGCAGATGATATGGTTGCATAGAAAACTTAAAAGAATCAGCAATCAAAAATTATTAGAAATAATTGGAGAGCAGCCTCAGACTAAAAGGCCACAGACTTTTCATACACAAGTTTCATTAGATTTTCTTAAAAAGGCATTTCAGCTTCTGTTTGCTTTTGTTGATTGCCAGATCCTTAAATGGTTGGTTTCGACAGCCTTGTTCAACTTATTGCTTTATCATTTCAGAAGCTCTTCTGTCTCATTCCATATGATCATGTCAAGTAACATAGAAGGGCTCATACTATTTCCAAAATGTCTCTTTTAAAAATTGTTTGAAAAATTTTTATTTTTTTGAGAGAGAGAAAGAGTGAGAGCAAGTGGGGGAGGGGCAGAGACAGAGGGAGACACAGAATATGAGGCAGGCTCCAGGCTCTGAGCTGTCAGTACAGAACCCAATGCAAGGCTTGAACCCACGGATGGTCCCTGTGCTGACAGCTCAGAGCCTGGAGCCTGCTTCAGATTCTGTATCTCCCGCTCTCTCTCTGCCCCTCACTCACTCATGCTCTGTCTCTGAAAAAATGAATGTTTTTTTTTTTAATTTTTTAAATATCTTTTATTTATTTTTGAGAGACAGAGAGAAACAGTATGAGCCGCGGAGGGTCAGAGAGAGCGGGAGACACAGAATCCGAATCAGGCTCCAGGCTCTGAGCTAGCTGTCAGCACAAAGCCTGATGCGGGGCTCAAGCTCACGGACTTCGAGATCATGACCTGAGCCTAAGTCAGATGCTTAACCAACTGAGACACTGAGGTGCCCCTAAAAAGGATTCTTGAAAAAGATTCTTCCCTTCTCTTCCCACCTACCTGCTTGACTTGGAGACATCTTACAAAGTTAAATACATGGAAAGGAATAAAATATTTATTTTAATATGTCAGAAAAATAACTGGTCTGACAAGGAGTTTTTAGAAAATGTGAACAGAAGATTATTGGCATTAACTTCTTTTTTTTTT
>NC_043704.1:67427344-67467670 GCF_006229205.1 Suricata suricatta | reverse complement strand
TGCTATGAACATTGGGGTACATGTGCTCCTATGCCTCAGCACTTCTTTATCCCTTGGGTAAATCCCTAGCAGTGCTATTGCTGGGTCATAGGGGAGTTCTATGGATAGTATTTTGAGGAACCTCCACACTGTTTTCTAGAGCGGCTGCACCAGTTTACATTTATTGGCATTAACTTCTAATGAAAGAGGGATATAAATGACAGTATTGGACCTGATGATTGTTAGGATTCTTGGGACCCTGGGAAGGAAACGAAAGGAAAAGAAGTAGTGAAGGACATTAGTACTTTCAACGATAGTAACACAGGACCCTCAAAGATTTTATCTTTCCTGAGTGACCAGTCCACTTGATCTTCTAAGAAACTGTCCTTTTGATTTAGCCTGAGCTATTTGGATAACAGGGAACTATCTCTGTGTGAATTGTCCAGGCCCTGCCTTCAGTGATGTTTCTGTTTGCTTAAATATTGTGCTCTGTTTGGAGAAATTTTTAGCCAAGGAAACTGTTAGCCACTTAGCTAAGGAATTGGATTTGTAAAGAATAAGAATTTTCTGAGGATTCTCCTCTGTATACTAAACACTCTTGGATTTCACGGGAACCTTGGCATTGCAGAGTTAGTAAGTTGAGGGAAGTGGACTTATCATCTTGCAAGTCCAGTGGTGAAGCCTAAGGCCCTTCCAAAGTCTAGCAGTTTCCTGCCTGTGGTGGAGGCATCTGTGGTTCTGATGGGCAGCACATACCTCCCTGGAGAATCCACTCCACAGGATTTTCTCCTCATTGATGAAGAGCCTTTCTCCTTTCTTGGCATAGACGTTGTAATATCCAACTTCCTTAAACACTATGGAGCCATCCTCTGGGGAGAGGTGCCAGTTGATGATGGAATAGTTCCCTACCAGGTCACCACATTCATCGAAAGTCACCTGCTCCCCCATATTGTTGGTAAAGTTTAGGTGCCGTAGGTGCTTCAGGACCTAAAGAGGAACAGAGATTTTGAGTTCAAGCCACAGGGCTACCACATATAGCTAAGTATGTTGTGTATTGCCCAAGGACAGTAAACTACCTTGTTCTGAAAAGTGGAAGGAACGGAACTTTAGGAAGAGGCAGCTTTTTCTAATTTACACTAGGGTACTTGGCATGTGTTAGCAGCAGCCCTGGTACGCCATGGGCTTTATTTGATACTCAAATTGTAAGTGGGGCAGAAACGCTTTCTTGAAGTCGTAAAGTAAAATGGGCACATCTCCCCATGGCCCCTGGCCAAATCAAGTCTTCTACAGATACATCATCAACTGGGGGTGTCCCTGGAAGGGCAGGGCTTGTAAGCCAGAGCCATTCCTGGTGTCTTCTGAGATGGGTTTTGGGGAAGAAGTGGAGGTATGAAGTACCCTTAAGATCTGCACCATCTTCCTTTATGGTACTGCCTCTTGGAAGTGTCTTGCTGCCAAAAATCACAGAGCAGGGTGGGTGGAAGGAAGAAAGAAATGAGGCTGTGGGTGGAGCCCTCACCATCACTGTTCTAACAGTCATGGCCAATCCCTTAATCTTTTCAGAGTTTTATATGTCACATAGCTCTTGTATAAAAAAGTAATGATAATAATTATTAAACTTTATTAGTCATTTTACTACATTTTAGGTACAAATGCTAAATGTTTTGCATTTATTATCTACTCTTATCCTTACAACAAATAGTACTATCACCCCCACTTTACAGATGGAGAAAGTGAGGCATAGTAACAGAAGTATCTTGTTTAGGGTCACACAGCAAGTGGTGTAAAGCCTGCACCCTTAACGGCTATGCTCTATTGTAGTATCGTTAGGTTCCTGGCTTTGCTTCTGTGTACCCCTAACATGGGTCAGGAGGAGACAGTGAACACTCAGCCCCTTCATGTGAGATGTGGCAGAGGTCACTGGGGCACCAAGAGAGAATAAGACATGGTCTGGCCTGTGAATATAGGGGTGCTCACTTCTACTGCACCTCACAAGTCACTGACTGAGCAAGCGTTATCACCCTGCTCCAGGAGCATGTTTCCTCACCTTTGTAATAAAAGGGCTGGTCCAGAGAGGCTGCAGGGTCTCTGCAAACTCTGGTATGGACTTCTCTCTGTTCTGTGGTTTTCTGGTCCCTGAAGTACATCTAGAGGCACCTATCCCATTTATCATTATTTTTATCATTATCCCTAAAAAACCCAACACCTAATCTGACACTGGGGAAGAGTTTGGGTCGAGTCTTTCTAAATGGATGGCCTTACTGAGGCCTAGTACCTGTTATCCAGATTAATGTGCATGACAAACTGAGCTGGGCACCTTTAATATCCCACTCCATTCCAGAGATGACACTGCTTTTTAAAACTACATATCTGTATTTGACTTTATTTTCAAATAAACGTTTATTGTAAGGAAAACTTAAATAGGAAAAAAGAGTCACCTAAATTTGCTCACAAACAGCTCTGGGACAGGTTTGGTGACAGAATCGATGGCAGATCACGTATGCACCCAACATACCACCCTGGGTGCCTCACCTAACTTTCTGTATGTGATTTACTGCTTTAGTTATCCTTACTCCTACCCTGGCAGACTCTGGCTGCCCTGACTTTTGCACAGACCTATGGAGGGAGATGGGATTTTTTCCCTTCCTGCTATCCGTTCTTCTGTTCTGCAATCAGAACTGCTGAGTTATCCTCCAAAAAGATGGAGAATGAATACTACTAAGGATTCATGCCACCTGTATTCTCCTGGGTCTTCCTTGATGGTCATCTATTTTACATTTTTTCCTCCAGTTTTAAAACTGTCTGCAGAGCAGTGCCCCAGACAGTGCCCTTTTTTATACCTCCAGCTCTCCTTCCTTTTCCTCCACACTCTTGGAATGACCTGGCCTCCTCCTATACAAAATAATGTACATCCTTTTGTTTGTACCCCAACACAGCCCTGTCCTGACACAGCTTTCCTTCCCTGAGAGAAACATACGGTCCTGCTGCTCTGTAAACTTGAGCCTCTCTTGTAGCACTTACAACCTCATCCTTCCACTCACTCTGGAACCTTTCTGATGTGGGCAGTCTACCCTTCTCCATTCCATAGTCATGCTTTACCCACATCCTGCTGGGGATCTATCATGGCTCAGATGAAATATGCTTTAAACTTCTCTAGATAGCTTCCAGAACCTTCCATACTTTGGTTCCATGTACCTACCATTACTTGTCAGTGCAAATGTTTTAGGCTAGTCATAAAGTTTCTACCATCCTTGCTGACTCTGTCTTTGCTCTGATATGGGTAAAAGGAGATAAGAAGATGGAGAGGTAGGGAACTACCTCTTATTTACACTTCCTATAGGCAGTCATTGTACTAATGCTTTACACACAATATCTCATTTAATCATCACAACCACTCTATTATTATATTCATTTTATAGATGAAGAAACTAAGGCATAGAAGCCAAGAAACTTGCCAATCATAAACTAGAAAGTTCTTAAGCTGTGATTTAAACATGAGCTTTTCCTACTGCACTATTCTGCCTCCAATATAAATGATTTAGATTGTCCATGGCAAATATTTGTCAGTAATATGTCCTCATTTTATATTTCAAAAAAGCATCACTCTGAAGAATAATTTTAAAAGCACATAGAGCAGTAAAGCTAGAGTATTTAGCATAAATTTACTTCATTCTTATTCAGGTTTAATTCCTTGGTTCTCACTATGCCAGGCAGCAAGCGTCCTCTCTCCTTTTCTCTGTCTAGGTTTTCTGCAGTGAATGTCTCTAGGCATCAGTGGATGAACAGGGAAGGGAACAGAGACATTTTATAGTTACATGGTTATCTTCTACATTAGTCAGACTGGACAGAAAAGTGACTCAAAGATCACCACTGGCTATAATCCTTTTGTGTTGCTTTTGGCATGAGATGGAGATTTCTACCATAATCCTAACATGGAAGAAGAAGAAGCCAATCAGAAGTCATTTTCTTAAAGTTTCCATTAAAAAATTATGTAAACACAAGGTGAGATTTTTATGCTGTTAGAATCAGTCAATAAGTAAATATTTATAGACTATCCACTATGTGTTCTGAATTAGGCTGCAATAGTATAAGACATAATAATATAGTCCTCCTGGAGCTAACTTATGGGGTATCAGCTCTAAGTACAGCTAAATTCAGATCAGATGGAAATTAAAAGGGACTGAAAAGGTCAATGTAGGCTTGAGGCATGGTAGAAATTTGGATTGGCAAAGGACAGAAGGAAGGAAGGTGTTAAAAACAGTGGGAATAACATGGACAAGATCAAGTTAGGAATAAGCATGAATTGTTATGGGGGCAGTAAAGAAACCAGTGTCTCAAAATTTAGGTATATGCTAGAGAACAAGGGGAAATAAAGTAAAGATGTAGGGAGGAGCCAAGGCAAAGAGGCTGGATTTCATATTAAAAAACACAGGATCAGATAATAACAAGTTGATAAGAATGTAGAGAAATCTCCATAAACTGATGGTGGGGATATAAAATGGTACAGAGACTTTGGAGAATAGTCTGACACTTTCTCAAAAAGTTAAACATAAGAGTTACCACTTGACCTGGCAATTCCACTCTTATGTGTAATCCCAAGAAAAATGAAAACATATATCCATACAAAAACTTGAACACAAATGCTCACAGTAGCATTATTCATAATAATCAAAAAGTAGAAACAAGTAAATGTCTATCAATGTTATATCCATATAATGAGATACTATTCAAGCCATAAAAAGGAATGAAGTACTGACACATGCTACAACATGGATGAACCTTGAAAACATGCCACGTGGAAGAAGTCAGTCACATAGATCATATATTTTATGATTCCATTTTTACAAACTGGCCAGAAATATCCAAATATATAGAGACAGAAAGTAGCTTGATGGTATTTAGGAATGGGTGGATGAGAGAGTAGGGGGTGATAGCTAAAGGGTATAAAGTTTCTTTCTGATGTGGTGGAAAGGTTCTAAACTGGTTGTAGTTTTCAAAGGAATAGTTCTATAAGTATTAAAGAAATTGAATTTGTAGTTCAGAATTTCCCAAAAAGAAAATTGGCCCAATTCACTGGTAAATTCTGCTACATATTTAAAGAAGAAAGTAGTACCAATTCCACACAAACTCTTTCAGAACATTGGAAAGGAGGCAATACTTCCTAATTCATTCTTTAAAGGCAGTATTGCTCAGATACCAAAACCAGAAAATAGAACTATTGACCAATATCTTTCATAAACATAGAAGCAAAATTTCTTAACCAAAATTTAGCTGTCTACAAAAAAGAAAATATGCTGTGATCAAGTAGAGTTTATCATAAGAATGCAAGGTTGGTTGAACATTCAACTACTTGACATACTACAAAAGGGAAACCATATGATCATCTTGATAAATATAGAAAAAGTAGTTGGTAACATCCAATCTCCATTCCTAAAAAAACCTCTCCATAATCTAGGATTAAAAAGGAATTTCCTGAATCCTCTTAAAAAAAACTGCAGTTAACATTATGCTTAGTGGTGAGAGGTTGAATGCTGTTCCCCTAAACTCAGGAAGAAGAAAAGAATGTCCATTCTCCCTATGGCTATACGGTGTTATACCGGAGGTGCTAGCCAGTGCAGTTGGGCTGAATTCAGCTGCTTCAGATTGAAAATATAAAGCTCTAAATTCTACACTCAAACAAAAACAAACAAAAGAAATTTCAGATAAGGTGAAAAGGCTTAGGATTCACTTTTTGAAAAACTTACCATTGAAGATCATTAAAAGTAATGCTGTAATATAATCAGTTGTAACTTAAACCTGTTTTTAAAAGCAAAATACTCAAAATTATACTGTGGGATTAAGGGCCAACACAATTTCTCCCTTTGAGGTATCACTGTAACTTAAAAGTCTCCCAAACAACTCTTCCATATAAGATTGACGACAGAAGTATGCCAGAAGATGAAGAGAGCAATCAACACCTAAGATATAGGACTGACAGTCCCTTAATATAGAGAGATCCAGAATTATTCTATTAGCTGTCATAAATCAATTCAAACTAATAGCAGAAAGGATCAGCTGCACACCCTTTTAAAAAATAAAATCAGTCAAAATGATTTTTTTTAAAGTTGTCTTTTCTCTTTTTAGGTTTATTCATTAGTACAAATTAGGCTAAAATTTTTTTCCTGATAAGATGCTTAGGAAGTCTGTGTCAGTTACAAAACAATAGATGTTGGTGAAAATGTGGAGAAACGGGAACCCTCTTGCACTGTTGGTGGGAATGTAAATTGGTGCAGCTGCTCTCGAAAACAGTGTGGAGGTTTCTCAAGAAATTAACAATAGAACTACCCTAAAACCCAGCAATAGCACTACTAGGAATTTATCCAAGGGTACAGGAGTGCTAATTCACAGGGGCACTTGTATCCCAACGTTTATAGCAGTGGTATCAACAATAGCCCAATTATGGAAAGAACCCGAATGTCCATCACCTGATGAATGGATAAAGAAGACGTGGTTTATATATACAATGGAATACTACTTTGCAATGAGAAAGAATAAAATGTTGCCATTTGCAACAATGTGGATGGAACTGGAGGGTATTATGCTAAGTGAAATAAGTCAGGCAGAAAAAGACAGATATCATGTTTTCACTCATATGTGGAATTTGAGAAACTTAACAGAAGACCATGGGGGAAGGGAAGGGGAAAAAATAGTTTCGAACAAAGAGGGAGGCAAACCATAAGAGACTCTTAAATACAGAGAACAAACTGAGGGTTGGGGGGTAGTGGGGGGGGGGAATGGGTGATGGGCATGGAGGAGGGCACTTGTTGGAATGAGCCCTGTGTATTCTGTGTAAGTGATGAATCATGGGAGTTTACCCCCCAAACCAAGAGCACACTGTATACACTGTATGTTACCTAACTTGACAATAAATTATATTAAAAAAATAAGAATAGAATTTAATGGTTTCTGTATCTTCATGTCTCAGTAATCCTGTTTATACTCCTAAAATCTTTATTGAAGTGGTGTTTTTCCTGTCATTTACCTCTTTGATGAAGAGGTAAGTTTCAGCCCAAATTTATGAAGTCAGAATTATTGTGGGTTTTTTTGTTTTGTTTTGTTTTTCTGGTTTACACGGGCATTTTCTACTGACTTGTTTCAGACCACTTCTTTTTTATCTGTGCCTATGACTCTCCTGTTTTGTTATTTTCTTAACTCCTGTCTATTTAACTCTGTTATTTATCATTGTCTCATTCTTTTATTTGTTCATTCAAAAAGTATTAAGGACCGACTATGGGCCAAACAGGCACTTTTCTAGTGACAAGAGACACAATTATATTAAGATGGGCAGAGAGATGTCCGATATACTCTAATTTGGTAGCTGTGTCCACTCTTACTTATTTGCACACTGTACTTTGTCTTTGTGTCTGCATATGAATCAGAGTTTCATATTATCACTTGGTTTCATGAATCAGTTGCTTTCCTCTGGTGATCCCCTGGGTTTAAGGTTATGAACCAATGTCTTTACTGTGAAACTACTGACTGACTGAGCAGCCTCTCAGGAGTTAAGAAGCATGTGCCTAAAGGGACAATTTAGCCCATAGTTCTTTTAACAGTAACCTTGATTACTGCCAGGGGCAGATGTAGGCTTTCTTACTGGGGCTAGGCACATGACTTTGGGCAAATCATTTGGCTTCTCTGGGTCTTATTTTCCTCACCTACAAAAGAATAATACTCAAGACTAGTGTTTGTGAACACTTACTATGTATAGTCAGTATCCTAAGTACTTTATACATATTAACTTATGTCATCCTTATAATGAACTTATATGTCTCCATTTTCCAGGTGAGGAAAGTGAGGCACAGGCACATTAAGTGACTGCCCAAGGTCATACAGTTGTTAGGTAGCAACTGGGATTTAGATCGAGTTAGTCTGTCTCTAGAGTCCAAACTGTCAGCCATTACATTACATATTATCTATTCAGGTGTAGGAGTCAGATTAAGTAGTCTACTACATTGTCTATTGCCAGTTACAAAGGTTAACTAGCATAAAATTTAGGTTGAGAAGATGGGCTTATTTTTTTTTTTTTGATACAGAGAGAGACAGAGCATGAGAGGGGGAGGGGCAGAGAGAAGGAGACACAGAACCAGAAGCAGGCTCCAGGCTCCAAGCTAACTGGCAGCACAGAGCCGGACGTGGGGCCCGAACCCACAAACGTGAGATCCAACCTGAGCTGAAGTCGGAGGCTTCACCAACTGAGCCACCAAGGCGCCCCAGGTGGGCTTATTTTTAAAGTGGGATCATGGAGACGTGTAATGCTTGTGGCAACACAGGTGGCCTTAATTGGAAAAGTGGCTCCTACTGAACAACTTCCATATCTCCATGCATGGCCTGTACTTTCCCATTCCAGGGACTTTTCATTGTTTTATATATTTAAAAAAATTGTTTAATTTTTTAAAATTTATTTTTGAGAGAGAGAGACAGCATGAGCAGGGAAGGGCAGAGAGAGAGGGAGACACAGAAGCTGAAGACAGGCTCCAGGCTCTGAGCTAGCTGTCAACCCCCACGAACCATGAGATAGTGACCTGAGCTGAAGTTGGATGCTTAACCGACTGAGCCACCCAGGCGCCCCTCATTGTCTTATATTTTTAATCAACTTTATTGCAGTATAGTTTACATAGGATAAAATATGTCTATTTTAAGAGTATAGTTCTGAGTTTTGGCAAATGTACATGCCTCTGTAACCACCATTACTATCACTGCAAAAAGTTTTCAGATGTCTATTCCAAGTTATCTTCACCCCCACATGTAGCCCTAGGGAACTGTGGATCTCTTTTCTTCCTATCATTAAAGAAAGGATATCATATAAATGTAGTAATACAGTATTTGCTCTTTTTTTTTTTTTTTGGTCTGGATTTTTTTCACTCAGCATGATGTTTTTGGGATTTACCTATGTTACCTTTGCATTTGGCATTTTCTCCAAGGAACAGACACTTTCCAAAAATCCTGTGTATCCTTCAAAGCCCATCCCAGATGATATATTTTGTTTTCTTTTTTTCTATATTAAAAATAGCATTTGTTATTATATTTTTTATAAATAAATAGTTTACTACCAAGTTGGTTTCAAATTCTAACCTTTAAGGTACTGTCGTGTTTCATCCTTACAGCAGGTGTATAAATCAAATCATGAATATTGAGTTTTCCAGTCAAAATTTCTACCTTGTCCATTAATCACCAATTATTTGTTTTCTAAGACATATCTCTAAATCCTCTCTTTAGATATCTTTAATGTTTCTTTTGTTATGTTGACTTTCAGTTTTGCATTTGAACACTTAATTTTCTACATTATACCTTGTATATCAGGGAAGGTGGAGATGGAAACCATCTCACCCTTAAAAGCAATGACAGGGAATTTTTAAACTGATAGTCATTGACCCCCAAAAAAGCAACGTACATTATAAAATAATTTAAATACTTCCCCCAGAGAGAACACCCTTCTTTTGCAGTTTTAAAAGAGGGACTTCAACAATAGCCAAAACATGGAAAGAGCCTAAATGTTCATCACCTGATGAGTGGATCAAGAAGATGTGGTATATATATACAATGGAGTATTACATGGCAATGAGAAAGAATGAAATCTGGCCATTTGTAGGAAAGTGGATGGACCTCAAGGGTGTCATGCTAAGCGAAATAAGTCAGGCAGGGAAAGACAGATACCATATGTTTGCACTCATAGGTCTAACAGGAGAACAGGAGAAGCCTAATGGAGGACCAAGCGGAGGGGAAGAGGGAAAGAGAGTTGGGGAGAGAGAGGGATGCAAAACTTGAGAGACTATTGAATACTGAAAACGAACTGAGGGTTGAAGGGGAAGGGGGAGGGGGGAAAAGAGGTGGTGGTGATGGAGGAGGGCACTTGTGGGGAAGAGCACTGGGTGTTGTATGGAAACCAATTTGACAATAAACTACTTAAAAAATAAAAAAAATAAAAATAAAAAATAAAAGAAGGACTTACAGTTCCATTAAAAAAGAAAAAAATTTTCTTTTGAGATTAGTAATCCAGCATAATATGCTTCTAAATTATTTTACTTGGGGAGAAATATGAGGAAAATAAGAATAAATAAAGGTGAAGAGAGAGTAAAGGAAAAGGAAAGACTGAAACATAGAAGATAATATACAGACAGAAACTGACAGGTTCTTAAAGAAAATTAACACTAGGATGCACTAAGAGACACATACTTTACAACATGCACAGAGATGGTCACATATTATCTTTTATGTGGTAATATTTCCATCTTGTGGCCTTTTAAGGTATTCCCACTAAAGGATTTTAAGGTCAAACTGTTGCTCGTTATGAGCATAAATGGGAATCGCCTCTTGGTGCATACTCTAATGGTTAATTGAGATAAACCAAAGATTAAAGACTAAAAACTCTCCACTGTTGTCTAGAATTTCTGGCTCTTACACATGGCATCATTTAGCAGAGGGAACATGGGATAGGGTGTACAAAGCACCCTGTTCACACGGAGATGAATGAAGGATGGTTTCACAGACGAGTCCTACTGTTTCTTGCCCACTTCCTACACTAAGGGTGTTAGGAAGATCCAGATTATCTCCCCTCCATTTCTTCTGGTTTTCACCCCAACTCACCCCCCTCTCTAAACCCCAACAGTGCTCGCAGTTTCTGAAACTTCCATTTGACTTCTGTTATCACCATGGTGTTGTCTTCATGCATACCTATTTTTTGACAAGTGAGTAGTTGGTGTAAGAAAAGTAGGAAGCACGCCTTGTGCACAGTCTTCCTCAGAGATGAAAGAAGGTAGTTCCATACTTGCTTATGTGATTTTCCATACAAATTTGAAAGTTGGGCGGATGACCCAGGCTTATCTAATCAAAGCCTAGAATACCTAAATCACAGTGATTGACATAATGGTGGGTTGTTGGATTGAACAGTTCTCTGCAAAGGTTCTAGGTAGCGTTGTCAGGCCAAATGAACTATATTACTACTCCTTATTTCATTTACTCTACACATACTCAGGTGTCAGGCATTCTGGACACAGTACTGAACAGTCCAGTGGAGGAGTCAGAGTGAAGAGAGAGCTGAGGAGCAGTAGAGAAGGACTTGGGGTCTCCATGAATGTCAGGAGGGAATTGTGTTCTGCGTGCTCATAAATTATGTTAGTGTTATTTTTAAGGCATATGAATTGATTGATAAATGATAGTAGGAAAAAAGATCAACAAAAGAAAGAACTTATGATTGACCTAATTAAACCAGAAATCTAATTAATAAGAATCTATTTCAGTCAAATGAAGAGTTGTAGAAGTTTAAGCTGAGTATATAAATGGCAAAAATGAGGAAGAAAGAGTGGTTGTAAAGTGTGTTTGTGGGAGTATGACTTGAGAAGACTTCTAGGAGAAAGTGAATTTTGAAAAAAAGTTAAAAGTTTTTGGTGGACAGTGTTTTGGAGACAAAAATGAACGGCCCTTTAGGTGTGGGATATAATCTAAACAACAATGCTATGCCAGAAATTCACAAGGGCTTTGTTGAGAGGTGCCAGTCAGGTTGTCTCACAGGAGAATCGAGAGAAGGTAGTGGAAATCTAGGCTGAGATACTTAGATTAGATTGTATAGATTGTAGGGGTGATAGGTTTCCATATATGTCTTAATAATGAGAGTGAACAGGGGCACTGGGTGGCTGTTAAATGTCTGACTTCAGTTCAGGTTATGATCTCACAGTTCATGGGTTTGAGCCCTGGGTCAGGCTCTGTGCTGACAGGTCTGGAGCCTGCTTTGGATTCTGTGTCTCCTTGTCTGCCTCTCTCTCTCTGTCTCTCAAAAAATAAATAAACATTAAAAAAAAATTTAAAATGAGAGTGAATAATTGCTGACACCCTGATACAAAAGACATGGCCAACATCTTAAATTTAAGAATTTCCACCCAACTGCCTGGGTTCCTGAGGCTTAAAGGAGACTTTTACAGAACGCACACAGGACACTTTGGCCAATGACCATATGGTATTCCTCCCTAGAGCTGTGACCCTATTTTTCTGTCTTTTCTCCTGGATGAATTGTGCCAGGAGGGCACATCTTAACTTGTTAAGTAGGGTCAACTGAAGTGTCTGTGTGGTGGGTATTTTTTTATTTTGCCTGTTTTGCATCTCTTTTTCCCTCCTTTTGGTAACATCCTTATTTCCCTTTGGGGGTCCACCTCACCTTACCCTCTGTCTATATAGTTGAAAGGACTCCACTCCTAGCTTCAGTGATGGATATGTGATCTTGGACTGCTCAATCAGTATGGTTTCTGGGACTTTTACAGGAGATCCTGGGAAATAAGAGCCTACCAGTAAAGATTTTATGAGCCTGAAGCTATTGTAGAGGCTGAAAACTGCTAACCCCGAGGAATGAGGAACAGAGATGGAGATGAAAGCATCTACTTGTATCTGGAATACTTCTGAGATTTTCAGTATTATGAGCTACTAATACTATGAGTTTCTTCTGTTTAAGTCAGTTTGGTTTGGGTTTTTGACTGCATGGAACTAAAAGTCCCAGTTGACTGCAGCCTCATTCTTATAGCTTTTTTTTTCATATATGCCCAAGCTTTCATCTTGACCATCTAGATCTTACTTCCTTGTCTGGAGAGGGGCCAAATTACCCTGTGGAAGCCTCTTTTCCCTTAAACCTCACCCTGGTCCTGTAGGCTTTTCAAGGGCTGG
The DNA here is from genome assembly GCF_006229205.1 of Suricata suricatta. Lineage (NCBI taxonomy): Eukaryota > Metazoa > Chordata > Mammalia > Carnivora > Herpestidae > Suricata > Suricata suricatta. The sequence continues at coordinate 67,455,004 of NC_043704.1, read as the reverse complement.
AGTCTTCCTTTCCATGGGGACATGAAAGAGAAGGGGGAAAAGACAACAGTATTTACTAAAACATTGTCCCTTTATTCTTCCATCTTAAAACTCCACTCCTTATCATAATGGCTCTTGAAGTCTTTTTTGGTCTTTGACTGTCATTAGAGCACCTCTTTGCTAGGGTGCAGGAAGAGGGTGAGGTAGTACAAAGAAGGAAACTTTAAGTACCTCATAGAGATAAGAAATTTTAGCCAAGAATGATGTCTGAGTACAGTTTTCCCCACACGAGAAGGGCTGAGAAGTGCTTGCAGGTCCTGCCTCATTCTGCCAGCCTCGACATCACTCCTTCCCTCTAATAGTCTCTAAAATGATTGACATAGGCTGTACATTCTTTGTTTCTTTACACCTTTCCCCAAGGGTCTGTGGTGGTTCTACATACACAGCTGCTGTAGTTATCATTTTTTAACCTGAGTGCTTAATTAGAAGCATATTGAAATGCTACTATAATAATCACCATCTGTTTAGAGCTTGAAAATTTATCAATTGCTTTCACATATGGCATCACATTTCATCTTTAAAAGAACCTTGGGCAGAAAGTAGGCTAAATATTAGGGACATTTTACAGATGCAGAGACTGACATAGAGCAGTGGCTTGCCAGGGATGAGGCAGCTAGTTTATAGGTGAGCTGAAGCCGGAGACGGGGCCCTTCAACTCATGTTCAGGAATGTCTCCCCTCCCCTCCCACTAGTAATCATCCACTCTCTGGGAGGTCAGTCTGGAACTGAGGAAAAAAATAAAAGGAGTGTAAAACAAGGTTTGGCTGAAAAATCAAGGTTTTAACTTTCAAGATATGAACAATTATGTAGGATTTAAGTCAGGTCAGACTTTTATCTTCAGAAATTACATGAAATGAAAAAAATCATGATGTCTCTTCTATATGTAATTCAATTAAAAAATACAAAACAAGACTAAAGTATAAAATGAGTGTGGGAATTCCTCCTAAGTTCTAATTATTTTCTATGATAACTACTTCAGTGTTTATTTTTGCAATATCCAATATCAAATCTTTTTAAAGAGAGGTTTTTCCCCTGTGTTCTTGATTCACTTGCGTCCTAAGCTTAGTTGTTCTATTGGGTGGTGCAGCACATTATATTGTGAATAGTATTTTGATAAAAGTGGCTAAACACAATAACCCTAGCATATGCAATATAATAGATACTGAACTAATAGTTGTTATAAGGGGATGATATCTGTAATTTAAGCATTGTAAAAATACTCCAAGCACTCATTTAATACATAGTATTAAATCTGTTCTAGGGTATTTAAAAGCTTTTAGGGGCCATACTCTTAAGTATTCTGAACCTCTGGACTAAAGAACAGTTGAGCCAAGGCTTTAAACAGATAATCAAATTAAATTACTATCAATTTTGCAGAATTCAGTTACTCAGAATGTTTGAAATGACAATTTGAATCCAAAGCTACTTATAGCAACATAATTTAGATACTGCCTTTTTGAGGAGACCACTTTATCTGTCTTGCCAGGATCAGCCCAACTCTGCTACGCAGTGACCTGCTATCTAAGTGAAGGATGTACCTGCCAGGCCTCAACCTTCTTGATATCTGCACAGGAACCGTTGGTGAAGAGCCCTCTTCCAGGTATGCATGTGTATATATCTTGCAGGGCATGAGCAATGGAATAGACTGCTAAGTAGACATTGTAGGATATCCGTAAATGTGTATAATCCATGTAAGGGGTCTCCACACTGCTGATGTTCTCATCCCCTGTACAGAGAGGTCGGAAGGCAGTGGAGCTATTGCTTATCCTGCCACCACCTTCTTCATGACCTCTCAACAAAGTGTCCATGGACAAAGGTCCTTTAGCACCATCTTGGAGGTGGCAGTTAAAGGTTTCTTCCCAAAACTCCTTGGCAAAACCATTGTGGACAGACTTTCTGGGATGGACTTTCTGCAGGAATTCCCGGAAACCTGGGATCTGTCCAGCCTTCAGAGCAAATCCAATGGTGCCTCCAACCACATGGAAGTACTCGGGCATGGCAATCAGGGAAGAGCTGGCCCAGGCCTCGCTGGCCAGCCAGATCCTCCCTGTGATATTACGCCGAACAATCTCCTTGATGAGGGGTTCAAGGTCTGGGCCACTAGAGAAAACAACAATGACTTTGGCTGTGGAATTCTGGATCACCTCTACCACATGCTGGATCTCTTCCTCATCAGAATACTGGGAGATGAGTTCACTGAAGTCGATGCAGATGTCCCTCTCCTCAGCCTCCTCTCGGAACTTCTCAATCCCTGGCCGGCCATAGTCATCATCAGCTGCAATTGTGCCCACCCAGTTCCAGCGGAAATACTCAATAATGTCTGCCATGGCAGTGGCCTGGTGTTCATCATTGGGGATGGTACGGAGGAAGGACTTGAACTGGTTTTTGTTACTGAGGAGTCTGCTAGAGGAGGCATAGCTGACCTGGAAAGAACATAGGATGAATGAGTGAGTGAGGTGCCAGATGAACCTCAAGGCTGTGTGGGGTTGGCTTTTTAGCATTCATTAATTTATCGAGCATGCTGTTTATTGTAGATGGGATGAAAGGGTGAAGACAACTGGAATCTGTTCCTCTCCAGTGTGAGCACGCAAGCATCTGTCAGTCTTTGTGGGGGCATTCTAAGTCCCAGTGGGTGATCTTCACAACGCTACTTTCAGAAATGGGTCTGGACATAAAGTCAGCCCAACAATAGTAGAATCTACTTATCCTTTCAATCTAAGGATTAAGTAGTCACATCCTAACTTCATTTGTGATGCCTCATATTTCCATGTACACGTCTTCTTCCTGTTATGTCCAGGCTCTGATCTAAACATTTTAGCTTCCCCTTTACTGATGGAACACTGTATCCATGACTCACTTCTGGAAGGAATACAATTCACTGTGGGTGGTACACCTAAGGCTCTTCAGAGAAGCCCCAAGGGATTTCTCTTTCCTAGTCTGCCTACTTTCTCTCCTCCAGTCTCCAGTTAGTCCCCACCTTGTTAATGGAGGAGTGCTTAATATCTCTTTTCTCTAGTTTTCTAGTGAAATTTTAAAGGAAACTAAGTTAAAAAATTGAGTGGGATGTCTTTTTAATATTTCTCACCCATTGAAACAATTATTTTCTATGTTCAGTCTTTTAAAATGAATTTTCCAATATAGTTCTTCTTACCAATGAATAGTTTCTACATCAAAAACATGAAAGACATCGGTGTATGAAAGACCACAACCAACTTTGCTAAAGAGCATCATTTTTCTGACAAGAGCTTTGGTTTGGGAAGTTATAATATGAAACTGACAGTTTTTTTCTTTTATCAGAATAAGCCCCTTCTTGCTCTGTTATGAGAGTTCCTGAGGGGTAGATAGTTAGATTAAGTAATTTATTGAGATGTTATTGTTCACAGAGCTCTACTTGCAGATCCAAACCACAGGCTTCTGAATCAGATTTTTGCAAATAAAAAACCTTCTCAGGCATTTTGTAAATTCATCCATTACTGTTTACTTCTTTTGAAAAATGGGTTGAAAAGGGTTTTAAAAGGGTTAAAATTACAAACAAATATAGCTACTACTATGAGTATGTTTCTCTTAAAGAATGCATGTATAATATTTGTCTTATTTTAAAAAAGAAACTAGGAAAGTGGGGGTAAATACTACTTCATTACCTATTCTCCCCAGCAAAAAAAACCAAAAACAAACAAAAAAAACCACTTAAAAATACACAAAACTTTTTTTGTTGTGAGTGGGGAGAATTTCATGAATGAGTCAGGAAACTTCTGTCCAGAACTGTTTCAGTTGGTCTGCTTGTTCCATCCACTTGGTGGCATGAGTAGCATAAGAAATACCCGAGGCCTCTGCCCCCAGCCTGCAGAGCAGTGGCTCCCAGTTCTGCTGCACATTAGGATCGCCTTGGGGGCTTTCAAAACTCCTGATGCACAGGCTGCATCTCATATCAGTTAAGCCAGGATCTCCAGGGTGTGAGGCCCAGGTACCAGTGTGGCTCTGACACGCAGTCATGGCAGAGAACCACTGCTGTAGATATACTTACATTGTTTTCACTGAGAAGTATAGTCTTCATGACACTTTAATAATTCAAATTTAGCTTAACCTTGTCTTTCATCCTAACCACAAAGAATTAAAACTTTTACCTTTGCATTCTTTATTTACTTTGTAGCAATTATATCTTGTGCCTTTTGGCCACAACTTACTTTAACTGTGTATTTAAAAAACACTGCACAATATGCCAAATTCATGAGATGCATTTTTGCATCTTACCCAACACATTTACCGATGGGGGCTTTATTAGATCATTTTGAACAAAAGTTACAAAGCCAGGGCTTCCCCAAGGGAAACACCTTTAATTCCCTGAAGTAAGGATTCAGGAAATGATGACAAGTCTTTCTCTGTTGCCACATGAATATAAAAGGATAATGGCTATCACCAAAGAAATGGGGACCTCCCAACATAAAAAGGTGAACTTATCAAAGGTACTCTTACAAATTTTAAATATTAAACATTGAAAAAAATTGAAGCGTGGTCTATAATTTAAAAATTGATATAAAGGATGTATTACAATCAAGCTGATTCTCTCATCCGCGGACATTTAGGTTGTTTCCAACTTTTCACTATTATAAAATGATGTCATAGATCTATAAATATTAACATGAAAAAAGGTTTGCTCCATAGGGGGAAAATATGTAACTTTGGACAAATGTTTAGTAAAGCACTTGTTTCAGTGAACTGTTAGCATTTGAAAATGCAGACATCTCGTCATCTAGGGTGAGTTCCTGCACGGTGGACAGTGTTTGTTCATATATGCTCTATAAATATTTGTTGAATGAAAAAGAATATTTTCCAATTCTAGAATGTGCAAGACAATGATTAAGTTCTTGTTCTGTGAGAAAACATACTTTGGCTTTCCCCTGAGCTAACTCTCAACCAGAAGGTAGAAGGGCAAGTTTTAAAGGAATAGGCTTAGGGCAGATTTGAGTTCAAAAGGTAGGTTTTACATCATACGGCCTCATTCCTTTTAGTAAAGCAGAAGAATGGTCATTTACTAAAGGAATGGAATGGAAAATAAATAACTGACCAAAAAGACAAAGTTTTATACAAGGTATGTTTAAAAGACTTTTGGGAGAGTTGTGAAGGTGTAGTTGGCATGGTTGACGATGGCGTCTCAGAACCCCAAACGGTCATGATACACAATGCCCCGACTCATTAGACGGCCTTTTGTGCCAATGTAAATCCAGGATTGGAAAATAACAAGCTGTATGGACACTGGGCATGGCAGTCACTTGAGCCCTGATCCCTGCTTACATTGTCCCATCTAAGAAAGCATGTGTACCTGGGGAATGTAGAAGAGGCCCAGGAGGTTTGCCACCGCCGTGGAGACGCCCGAGCCAGTCGCTCCCACCACAGCGATAGTAGAGGGGATATGCTCCGAGCAGTTGCAGAACTCATCAAGGTTCAGAGAGTCAATTTTATTTTGTGCCACAAAACTCAGAGTGGCCTCCAAGGCTTTAGAAACAGTGTTGCAAGTGTCAAATATCCTGTATCCCAGTGTCATGTTGGGAAGAAGGACTGGGCTGCTATTTATTTCCTCGATGGCAAATATCATGGCTTGTAACCAGCGAAATCCACGAAAATTATACCTGGAAGAAGAAATGGAAGAAAATGGGAGGTTTTCTGGTCAACCACTTGACAGTAGGGACTGGGCAAAGCTGGGTTTGAATCATGGCTCCATTACTCTTTGTTTGCATGATGTGTTCTTTGAGACTCAGAGTCCTCTCTGTAAAATGCCTACCTCATATGATAGCTGTGAACATGAGATAATTGTGTAAAATTCTCAGCCTGGTGCCTTACACAGAAGGAGTAATGATAGCAAAGACTGTTATTAGTAACAGAATGAATAATATATATCTGCCTCATCCAGCAAAGAGTTTGAAGTTGCTGATCTGAAGTATTAAAAATAATACAGATATTTTTAAAAAAAGGACTAAAGAAAATATAAATAAGATTAGGATTGTAATATGTAGGAACCTAAATATAACCTCAGATTTGCAGAGGCACAAATTTAGTTATGACATTACTAGAGGTCAAAGGGGAAAGGGAGATGATAGAGCTCATCTTTGTAAACAAACAAATATATGTAGGAAGGCTGTTTACAAACAGTGATTATATCTGGGTGGTGGAGCAGTGGCTTTTAAAATTGCAGGCTTTTGGTTTCTTTATATAGTCTGTTTTAAAAAATGAGTATGCATTGCTTTTCAAAGAACATTATTTTAAATAAAAATTGAGCTTATTACACAAAGATAGGTAGGGTTAGTTACATAGTTTTCCACTCTCCCAAGATTTGGCTCAGAGTAAAGGCTATAGATAAGTGTGCTAAATCAGTGTATCAATGTCCAAAGGAGGAAATGTAACAACTCCACAGGTTCTCTCTTTATATGGTCGGTCATACTTCTTAAACTCAATGACAGAAGTTAAGAAATACTTGCTGTACTCCACTGTGCATTTAGGTTCCTAACTTTTATTTTTATTTATTTATTTTTTAAATGTTTGCTTATTTTTGAGAGACAGAGAATTCTTGCAGAGAGAGGCAGAGACAAGCAGAGAGAAAGAGAGACAGAGGATCTGAAGCGGGCTTTGTGCTGACCCAGAGAGCCCAGTGTGGGGCTCCAATTCATGAACTGTAAGATCAGGACCTGAGCCAAAGTCAGACACTTAACAAACTGAGTGAATCACCCAGGTGCCCCAAGGTTCCTAACTTATTTTCCCCCCATGTTTCCTAACTTTTAATATGATGTTTTCTCTGTCATTTCCTTTATGTTTCCATCATTTTTTGTTTAGTTATTTATTTCAAATCTTAAGTTAAAAGTTAAGTTTAAAGTTAAGAGAGATTATAGAATTTTTCTTTACATACAGCATTTATACTCCTAAACTGATTTTACTGTCTTTCTTTAATATAATTTAAAAAGTATAGTATTTCAGGGCTTCTTGCTTGATATTAGGTATATACACGGCACGTGTATATACATCCGTCCAGCAGGATACAACAAAGAGGATATTTGTCCAAATGGGTTATGTATATAATATAATCAGCATTGTTGAAATTCTGTACTTAGTTTTTCTGTATTTTTGAGAAAAATATGAAAATGTTATCTACTTTTAAAGCTCTCATTAGAACATGAACAGAAATCCAGTTTTGTGGGAGCAATTCTAGTTTTCATTTCCATTTTCTAGTAATCAGGAAGACCAGGAAAAAGTACTGGATCCCTTCTGAACGTTGCATGTCTTAGAGAGAGAGTGTTATTTTCTTTTAGAAGTTGGGTAAAGACTTGGGGTACAGTCATGGTTTCTGATATCCTTGTGAAGGGAGGTGATCAACAGTCCATTCTACTCTGCAGAAGTCAGATTTTGTTTGAAGGAATTGTGCCTAATTCTAGGTGCCATATTCTACTAGAGTCATGATACATTAGGGAGCATCAGATCGAAGGCAGTGAGAATGGTGAGTAATGGTCTGGAAATCATGTCGTGAAGTAATTGTTCAGAAAACTGAGATTCAGGCCTGGAAAAGAAGTGATTCAATGGGTCAAGTTAGCTGTTTTCAAATGGCTGATGAGAGAGTTCAGTGAGAGACTTAGATTCTGTGGTTTCTCCCATCAGTGTTAGGTATATTCTAAGTTAAGCAAGAGGAATTCGGCCTTCTTTGGAAGGACTTCCAAAATACTGTAGACTGCATTTTGAAGATGCTTGGGTCATACCAGCCACTGAGGTTTCTTTCAACTTTAAAATCAAAGAAGGGAAGTTGGGGAAAGAGTTAGGGAGAGGGAAGGAGGCAAATCATGAGAGAGTCTTGAATACTGAAAACAAACTGAGAGCTGAAGGGGAAGGGGGAAATGGGTGAGGGACATGGAGGAGGGCACTTGTGGGGAAGAGCACTGGGTGTTATATGGAAACCAACTTGACAATAAACTATAAATTAAAAAATGAGAATAAGGCAGCTAACACTCAAGTGTTACTGACCATTGGGGCACTTAAGGTAAATGGGAGCTTTTACTGCTCAGGTTTGCAAGACCTATAATAATAAATTTCCTTCTAGGTACTTAGTCTTCCATTAAGCAACACTGCCACCAGATATGAACAATGACAACTCAGTTACCAAGTGACTGGGCGCATACTCCCAACAGACCATGGATCTTTCTATTCAGTATTTATGACACTTTACTTTTTGAAAATTTCCTTTAAAAAGGGTCTGTAGAATAATTTCATCATGACTACCAGCCACCATTTCTGAAAAAAGAAAACCAAGTTTGGAAAAAATTATTTTGGGTTTGATACAGCTTTTCTCCAGCCACCAGAAGAGAAGAGACTCTCTGACTTGGCTCCTTTCCTTACCTGATACATTCCACAGACTCTGGCCTTGACTTTAGATCTTGATCTTTGGCTGCTACTCCAAAATGAATAGGAAAGAGTCCGCCGAGGATAATGTCGCCTTTCTTCTGGGCTCGTTGGTCAGGCCCATAGGCAGAAGTGCACCAGGTAATTGCCAAGAGGATCAAACAGCAGCTATAAAATGCCATAGTTCTGCTTTCTCTCCAGGGGGAGAACAAGAGTGCTGTTGGGTTCGGGGGGGGGGGGGGGGCCCTGAAGCTTTTCCCCCGTGGTGCGGTTCACTCCCTGTAGTGGGGGCACATGTCTACAGAGTGATTAACAACAGAATGGAAGCTGTGGTGTTTGAATATCCATTTCTGCCTTTGCCATTGCAGACTAGTAAGGTGGGTGGTTCTTGAGTCTTTAGAAGCCACATCATGTAAAGACTGTCTGTGATGCTTTCTAAAAGAAAAGAGAGACAAAATGAATTCAGCTAAGCCTAAATGCATCTTGCTATGATGACTGCAACTGAGGTAGCTTAGAATTTCCATTTAGAGAGACTGAAGGGTAGCAGGAGGGGAAGGCATGACTTAGAGTCTTAGACTGTATTTTTATAGTACTTCATGTAAGATACAGAAAACTTCAGTTGCCCATATTGGAGAAGGACTATGTCCAGTTGGGAGGCCACATTTTAAAGAGGTTGTTGATAAGCTAAGGGCCTCACTGATGTTATTGCTGGATTTAATGCATTCATTCTTCTGCATGAATAATACATAGAATTTTCCTAGTAGAAGCAGTTCCTTGCATTATTATAATATAAACAGTATTTTATTCAGCATCTATGTCCTTAGAGAAAATACAGAATGAGTCATATTCAGTTTAAATCTGGCTTTAAACCAAACAAAAATGTCAGAAAAGGCCATTTATTCCTTATGCTTTCTTTATTATGGTGGCTTCCCTTTTTTGTATCTCTTTATCACAGATATCTGGTTTCAGTTTATAATATGACACTCTATAAACTTTTGAGGAATAGTTCTTGTCTAGGATGCAGATAAATCAAAGGTCAGGTTATGTTATAAGTTTCAATGGTTAGGTCTAAGGAAAAATCTTTCTACTTTAGCATGATTATCCTAGTAAGAACTCTTCACTCTATCTCCCCCATGCTGTGAGGCAATTACCAATGATAGGTTGATGTTGGGTAATATACACCTTCTCCTGAGGTTCAGGGCCAGCCCTGAACTGTCAGCTGGTCATCTCTACCTGGAGGCCCCACATGTGCTTCCAACTTGACAGGCTCTAAACTCATCTTCCTTCCAAACTTGTTGCTACTTGTTTTTTAATCTCCACAAATGGCGTACTATCCACAAAGACACAAAATAGTCATCCTAGCCTCCTCCCCTCTCTCCTCATCATTGCCTTTCATATTCAAACAACCACAAAGTCTTGTAGATTCTTCCTAAATCTCTGGAATCCATCTACTCCTTTCTAGTTCCAAGGCCATCTTAAGTCTGCCAGCATTTCATATCTGGATTTCTGCAACTATTCCCTAATAGGCAATCCTGCCTCCAGTTTTATCCCTTTGCAGCCCACCTTTGCAAATCTTTAGATGCCACGGAACATGTGGTTTGGAGCACAGGCTCTGAAGTTAAAACTGGCTTTGAATCATAGTTTCACTATTTTCTAACATAGGACTTTGGTAAAGTCATTTCCTGTGATCTCAATAAAATAATGCATGTAGAGCCATTAGCATAGTGTAACTAGTAAACTCACAGAAAATGCCATAATGAATACCTTTCCAGCCTCACTCTGGGTAGTCTTCTCTTTGAACTCTATACTACAGCCATACTAAAGTTCTTTCAGTTCCTCAAGTACACCAGACCCGTTGTAAAATCCCCAGACCTCACACATAGGTTCCTCCTCATTGGTCCCTCTGGCCTAAACTTTGCCTGGAAAACATCTACTTATATTTTAGCTTTCAGATGCTTATAACCATGGGGCATAGCTTGGCAAACTGTGAGGTCTTTGTATGAATGGAGAAGAAAAACTGTGGGTTAGACACAGCCCTATACTTGGCATACAGCTTGGGAGTGGAGCACAGGCTGGATTTCCACTCATACTAACCTCTCAGTTGTACAATTAGCAACTTACAGGACTCTTCAAGGTCTTCTCTGGATCCTCAGACTAGGCAGGTCTAACCTGTTATAGTCTTTTACATCTTGGATTTTGGAGTTCTCCTCTTGGGAGATTTTTCACACTTTATTATAATTACATGCATACATGTCTGATTCCAGAGCCTAAACCCTTAGTCATTGTTGTGTGCTATCTCTTACCCTTTAGCTCCTCCTCCATCAGCTATTATAGCAGAGGGTACTGGGTGCCATATGGAAGGAGCACCCCAGAAGACACTCAGCATTCATGGAATTGTCTCCAACAATGTATGAACACCCATGACCATCCTAGTTTTCTGACTTCAGTCCTGCATTTAGATTTTGGGCTTCATTTCTTGGACCTTGGTCATGCATTCATAAGTACATGTGCTAAGGACTGAGAATGCAAAGATAGCAAATATGTACAGTTCCCTGGCCTCAGAAACCCCCAGTCCAGGGGGCCAGTACACTGGTGTAGAGGATCAGAATTTACCTCAACTTTCACAAGTGAGAAAGAATATTCAACGACTAAATTTAGCTGTGCTCCTCTGCACTTAGTCTAGTGTCTTGAAATAGTAACTGCTAAGTAAATGTCTGTTGAGTCAATCCATAAAAAGGAAAGCACTTTGGAAGAAGACAGAAACTAGCATTTATTGAACCAGGCATTGTATCAGGTCCTTTTAAACATCCAGTGTATTTTAAATTTCACAACGGTAAAGAAGGCAGTACCAACTCCACTTTCTCGATATGGGGAAAAGATTCCCCATATGTTCAGCTTACTCAAGTGAGAAATTCTGCCACTCAAATTAAGAATGCTTCAAGAACTCAGAATTTTAAGGAGTCCCAAGTAGTGTACTGAATTAGGAGAGGGAACGTTATGAGTGGTTAAGGTAGGTCACTAAGACCTGTTAAATTTTTCCTGTGAAAGATTAACTACTTGGAGAAGTTTATTAACTTTATTAGTCCATTCAAAAGAAAATTCATGGCAAGAAGTAATAGATCAAGGGGAGATTTCAGGTCAATTTGCAGCAGTAAACTCCACCAGTCTAATGCAGTCTCCAAATCACCCAATTACTAGGGTCTAATTTACTTTAAAGCTGACTCATTCTAGATACTCATTCTCCCTTTCCTGCAATATCCAATCACTTTGCCCTGTCGATTCTACCATCTCTCTCCACCCTGCCATCCCCTTCATTGCTGTGGCCACTGCCTTAGCCAAACTCCCCTTGCCACGCCCCCCCCACCCCCAATTCCTTATTGCAAAAGCTTTCTTTTCCTTCTACCTTACTCCTCCTGTCATTGATAATGACAATCAGAGCAGTACCAAGTGTGATCACAGCTCGGCAGATTAACAGTTGGAGTACATCATTGTGACTTCAGCTTGCAGAAATTAGAATACAAAAGTTCTTGAATAATCACTAGCGCTTCAGTTTCAGTATCTGCAGTAGAGACATCTAATTGTATCCCTCATATCTGTACTCCTTTTATAACACACTAAAATAGTTTTTAGCTGGCCAATGGTTATCTAAACTAAAAACCGCTTTCCCCAACTTCTTTTTATAACTATGTGTTGTCATATGACTAAGTTTTGGCCAATGGAATGTAAGCTGATATGCTCTGTGGTAGCCTCCAAGAAACTGCCTAAGAAAGAGTTCGTGCCTGTCCTTTGTCCCTTCATCCCTCTCCCTTCATTCTGATGCACGCAGGTATATGTGACAGCTGGAGCCCATCTTGAACGATGAGCCATATCTTAGGGCATGATGGTACCATGAACTGATGATTGCATGGAACAGAACCTTTATATCAGACTGTCTCTGGACTTTTACATGGCAGATAAAAAAGCTAGCTTTTTAAAGCCATTGTTATTATATTTCTTCTTACTGTAGCTATATTAATAACATCTGTCCAAAAGTCACAAGTAAACTCATTTGCTTTCCTTACTATAAGTTCATTTCATTTAAATCACGTAATCATGTTTGCTTTCTTGCAAAAAGAAATATTGTAAACACAAGGTGAAGCTAGGATTTGTTCTTTATCTCAATGGCAAATATATTTGGAAGAAGAAATGACCCATGTACCAGCTGGTTTTATGTTTAGAAGGTCCTTGAAATCATGAGGAGTGTTTCAGTACTAACAGATGATTGATCACTGACTTCCTCATCCAAGAGACAGGATGGCAGGTCAGGGCAGACTGGTCTATGGCTCCAGAGGTTCAAATTTGCAAATTCATGCAATTATTTATTCATTAAAAAACATTTATTGGGCTCTTCCATGTGTAAGACAGTGGGGAGTGCAAGGCACCCAGGAGAGAAAGTTGAGATTGTTGTCTTCAAAGTGCTTTTAGTTAAAAGGAGACATAAGTTCCATGATGCAAATGCTAGGAAGAGGCATGCACTAGGTGCTGAGGGAGTGGAGAGGGAGTACATATTGCCAGGAGAATTAATTCAAAGTGAGAACTAGAAGCTTTCTGAGGGTAGGGCATTGTCTCTTTTCTTCATCACTATAGCTTGGCACCCAGGACAATATCTAGAACATAATACGTGCTTCACAAATATTTGTTGAATGAATGAATAAAAAAAGTATGACCAGTAAAAACTGGGGGCTGTTTGAGCAATTCTAGGATAGAACAGAGGGGTCACCCCACAAGACCAAAGGTTCCTGAGGGCAGGGTCTTTGTCATGATCACAGCTGCATTACCAGCACTGAACGTGGAACTTGGTACTGAAAGGATGTTCAAAAAAATATCTGTTGAACTTGCATTTGTCCCAAAAGTTCCAGAGTCAAGGACAAATTAACAGGATAGAAGGGCAAGGTTAGAAGGCAGTATTGCAACATTTCAATTTTCATCAAGTTAAAACCACCTTGGTTCTTGCCCCTTGGCTTTAACATTTCTGGAAATTGTGTAACTCTACAGAAGAATGATTTTACCTACATTTTAGCTAGAGAAAACCGAAGCACAGACCTCCTGAACATAAAACCACTCAGTAAATTAGAGGCACGGCAAGCTCAAAAACTATAATTTCTTGATTCCTAGGGTGCAGAAATAAAAATTCTAGGTTGCCTAGAAAAAAGGTGGTTATGAAACAAAAACTGATTTCCAACAGAAATCATTTCTCTCCATAGGGTGAGTACATTGATTTGTCTGTGATTTATTGTACTATAATCTTTGCCCTCTTTTGTCATGCTGATCATGAAGAATACTAACAGTGAGGTATGAAGCCACCATTGCAGAAAGGTGAAACTTGTATGTTTTGATGAGGGTGAAAAGGGGAAAACCTGAGAAAGTTCAACCAATAATCACAAAACCTGGCTCTGGTTACAGCTTTCTTTACCTCTTGCTGAGGACATCTCCACAATGTGGATTTTTAAATGGACCTGGTGTGCATTTGCTAAAGAATTAGGGACATTTTATCTGTCGTTATTAACGTAACCATCCTCAGTTCTGTGTTAGATTTCATTCCTTCTGCAGTAAAGCAAGGGGGTTTTGTTTTGGAATGAGGGCCCTCTTTCAGCACTGGGGGAACACAGACTATAGAGTCACACTCGGCTGCCTCCCTCCAGCCCCGCTTGCTGTCCACACGCCAGCTGCACAGGTTCTTACCTTCCATCTCCCTGACAACAGGTGTGACTTTTGGAGAGTCCATGCCTCATTTAGCCCTGGTAATGACTTAATTGAGTTGGAAAAATGCAAGGACAGGAGCGTGATAAAAACCAGCTGAGCTGGGTTCCTGTTAGTCATTGGAAAAAGCTATCAAGGAAGGGAGGAGAAGGATGAACAAGAATGGGGAGGAGCAGCATGGGGTGCTGAGCAAAACGGGGAGAAAGAGCCAAGACAAAGCAAATAAAGGAGATAAGTAGGAGAGGAAATGAACATTCATTAATGTTGTACTATGAGCTCCTTGACAACTTGGCCTGGTTTGTCCTGTTTGTGGTCTGGAACCCAGAGGAGCCCCATAAATGATTATATGTGTGCAGTGCCCACAACACAATAAACCATCTTAGGAGTTTATGAAGCTATCTCAAGAAGAAAGAAAAAGACAGAAAAATAAAAAAATAGAATGGGAGTTGAGGGAAGGTGAAAAATTCAAGGTTAAAAAATGATGAGAAATGCTCATCTTCTGCTATAGAATCTTATGAACTAAAACATATGCTGGCTTCGGGCTTTGACATTGCCAATGTCTGGTTTCCATGATAGGACTGAGTGAGTTCCTGGGGACACAGGCCACGAATTAAGAATTTCTTGTCCTTAAATGATTCTCTGCAAGCCTTAAATAAGCTCTGCTGATGGATGTGTGGACACCCATGAAATGGTTCAGGTGAAAAGCAAAGACACTCAAGTCATGTTTTTACAAAGAAAAATGTCAGAGCTTCAAGTCCTTCATGAGAAAAATATTTTTGTGGAGTAACATCCTGTTATCACCTTTCAAAATGGCAAGGAACCCTGATTAGCCAGGGTGGTATCTTTCAGTCTGTTGTCCTAAGATGTGATACCGCAGTGTTCTTGGGTAAAATAAGTTTGGGAATTGATGTACATCTGTGTACAAGGACACATTTGCCTCCCAAATGCTCTGAGAAGTTCTTCAGTAAAGATGACTTTAACCTACTCATTTCCAAATGTATTTCAGCATGGGATCCTTGTTAACAATGCTGTGAAACACAGGCTTGCAAGGTGTTAACCTCGTGGAAAGCATAAAATCCTTCACTGGAGGCTCCCTAGTCCCTCTGGATGCATTTTTGAATGGGGAGGTATGTTCACCCCTTACTGAGCATAGCATTTCTTGTAATCCCAGGAATGAAATTCTAAAGGGTAGTATTGAAGAATAAAAAACTGAGGGGGTAGAAGTAGCTGATGATGATGCATACTCCAGTTATCCTCTGGTCTCGGCATATGTTCCTGCTGTCTTCTGCAGGATGTTTCTGCAGCACTCAACAAATGTGTACACCAAGCCTTTCTCCCTCCCACTTGCAGCAACTCTGGCCTCGAATAGTGTTCTCCTACAAGGACCTTTGGAACATGCAATGGTGTGCTGGTAAACTGTCTCTCTGGAGGCAAAATAAAATAGAGAGAGAAAAGGAAAAAAATGAAAGAAAAAATGACCTGATTTGTAGTGTTTGCTGAATATTCCCTCCATGCCAGAGTTCAAGCTACCAATGGTTTAACAACCAGCTTGCAAAAAGTCCTTGTATTCAACCAGTGGCCCTCAGGGGCCCATAGAAAAAGCCTCTTGCAACATAACACTGGGACATACCCCAAAGCAAATGGAAATACTGGTCCTTGGAAAAATTGACCCCAATTATTTTATGGGCATTATGAATCTTCTATTTCCTTCTGTTTTCCTCTCTGCTCCAACTGCTAGGAAACTGCAAGCCAAATCTGAAGCCCAACTCTAGATTAATACAGAAACAAAAGAGTACGTTTTTGCGTCTTGACATTACTTATTACTTTTTATTCCTGCTCTTATTTCATCCCCATTTCCTTACCATATTAAATCTTCCAGTTTTATAAGCAATGGGAGGGATATAAACACAAAAGCAAACACATATGTCTGGAGTTTTGCCGTGGGCAGTTAGAAGTGTCCCCAAGTAAAACTTCCTGTGCAGTTAAGAGGAGGAAGGGGTCTGGGAAAGCCATTCATGTCTCAGGAGCGGAGTGGGTAGATTTAAGCAGGCTGTTTTGGGACACCAGGTCATTAATCTAAAATCTAGAATTTTAGAGGTAGAAGGGACCTGGCAAGCATAACTGGTTCACCCTGAAATCTTCTGACACATGGGTGTTTAGATAGATCATGGTGGCCACTCTTAGCAAGTATAGGATTTGGAATTCAAAACCCAAGGAAAAAGTGTGAGGTGCAGCAATGAAGGGAAGGGTAGTCATTTTCTTCTCCCCTTGATTTGTCAGTGCATCCCAGTATGTCACAATAATAGCATTATAGGTCTTCAGAGGACTAAACCTGCTTTCATCTTTAGCATAAAATCAATTATGGGAATTCCTGGAGTTTGAACTGGCCTTTAGGTGTATAGAGTTGGATTAATCATCATCCTTGGTTGGGGACACATCCTCATCATTGGTCTGTGTCTGGCCCATTTTTCTTTCTTTTTTTATTTTTAAAAAATTGGTTGGGGCACCTGGGTGGCTCAGTCGGTTAAGCCTCCGACTTCGGCTCAGGTCAGATCTCACGTTTGTGGGTTCGAGCCCTGCGTCAGACTCTGTGCTGACAGCTAGCTCAGAGCCTGGAGCCTGCTTCCGGTTCTGTGTCATCTCTCTCTGCCTATCCCCCTCTCATGCTCTGTCTCTCTCTGTATCAAAAATAAATTTAAAAAACATCTTAAAAAAAGTTAAAAAAAATTGGTTAATGTTTCTTTATTTTTGAGAAAGAGAGAGAGAGGGACAGAGCCTGAGCAGGGGAGGGACAGAGAGAGAGAAATACACACAGAGTCTGAAACAGGATCTAGGCTTTGAGCACAGAGACTGATGTGGGGCTCAAACCCATGAACTGTGAGATCATGACCTGAGCCAAGCTGGACACTTAACCAACTGAGCCACATAGGTGCCCTAATTTTTATTTCTTTATTAATTTATTTTTATTTGCTGAATTTTTTTTGTTCATATATCTTTCTCATTATTCTAGCAGAGTTTGGGTCTTTTTTCCCCCCTCAAATTTTAAGAGTTCTTTATACATTATGGATATTAGCCCATAGGCTGTGATATATGTTACAAACATTTTCATCTAAGTTGGCAGTTCTTTGACTTTATGTTACCATGCAACTTTAAAAACATTTTTATGTAGTCAGAATTATGAATTACTTCCTTTATTGCCCCTGGAGTTTGAATTAACACTGAGTTTATAGAAGAATTCACTATATTTTTTCCAGTGTAATTTATTTAATTTATTTTCTATCTAATTTTTTAAATACATTGGTTTCCTAATCAGTGTAGACTTTACTTTTGTGTATGGTATGAGGTATGGATCTAATGTTATCTTTTCCAAGTACCTGCCTAGTTGTGCCAGCAGCATTTATTAAAAAGACCATCTTGGATGGAGGAGGGCACTTGTGGGGAAGAGCACTGGGTGTTATATGGAAACCAACTTGACAATAAACTATAAATAAAGTAGAAAAAATAATTTAAAAAGTAAAATGAAGCCAAAAAAAGTCTGCTGGCCATCAAGCTCTACGGTGATAGATTATTGAAGTGGCTTTATGGTCTGCCTTCCACTTGTAATCTACTATCAAAAATACTAGCAATACACTCAAAAGAAATTTTACTATTTATTTTATCCTACCTCAATTTCATCCACCATCTACTTTGTACTCCCATTATTTAAAATGAAATAAAAAACAATATGAATCTTCAGTTAGAGGGTGAGTCCATGTTCCAATGGTACAAAAAAACATAATCAACAAAAAATAAATAAAATAAAAATAAAAATAAAAAGCCCATCTTTGCTTCTGTGGTTAAGATGCAACCTTTATCTATTCTATTCTTGTCTGTGTGGCCATTCTTATGGCAGTGGCCATTACACCTTGTTTTAATTATGGGAACTTATGGTATAGTTTAATACCTGATAGGACTAGTGCACCTTTGTAGTTTTTATTTCTTAGTGTGTTCTATGTTATTCTTGCATGCCTGTTTTTCCTTATGATCTTTAGCATCAACTTGTCCAGCTCCATAAAAAGCTTGTAGATTTTTTTTGGGATTATGTTACATTGACATATTTATGGTGTCGACTTGTCCTATCAAGGAACAAGGATGCTTGTCCTTTTGTTTGAAGTCTAATTTGGTGTCTTTTAAGAGCATCTCCTCTCATTAGTTTTGTACATTTTTGTCAACAAGTTTATTCCCAAGTATTATCTTTGTTACTATTATAAATGGGGCTTTTTTTTTTTTTTGCCCTTATGTCCCTTGGATGGCTATTATTTGTGTTTATGAACTCTATTGATTTTTATATGTTTAATTACATATGCTGATACTTATCTGAGTTCTTTTATATTTAAATTACTTCCATTGTTCACTGATTCTCCAGTATTGTCTGGGATATTTTTACTTCTATTTTTTATTGAGATACAGTTGACTTATAACTGGAAGTTTGTGCCTTTTGACCACCTTAACCTACTTTTATTTCTCTACTTCTAAGTTATTGTAAATAACAAATAAGCATTCCAAACAAAGAATATCAGTAGTACCCTACCCAAATCTTCCCCTCTTGCATCCCATGCTCCTGCTTCTCTCCCACCAAAGAAACCATTATATCTTTGCTTTCCTCTCCACCTCTCCAACCTCTGCTTTAAAAATACATTTTTTAGGGGCGCCTGGGTGGCTCAGTCGGTTAAGCCTCCAACTTCGGCTCAGGTCAGATCTCACATTCGTGGGTTCGAGCCCCGCATTGGGCTCTGTGCTGACAGCCGGCTCAGAGCCTGAAGCCTGCTTCCAGTTCTGTGTCTCCTTCTCTCTCTGCCCCTTCCCCTCTCATGCTCTGTCTCTCTCAGTATCAAAAATAAATAAAACATTAAAAAAATTAAAAAAAATACATTTTTTAGGGGCACTTGGGTGGCTAAGTTGGTTAAGCATCAGGTTCTTGATTTCAGTGCAGGTCATGATTTCACAGTTCGTGAGTTCGAGCTCT
The DNA here is from genome assembly GCF_006229205.1 of Suricata suricatta. Lineage (NCBI taxonomy): Eukaryota > Metazoa > Chordata > Mammalia > Carnivora > Herpestidae > Suricata > Suricata suricatta. The sequence continues at coordinate 67,435,845 of NC_043704.1, read as the reverse complement.
GCTTTGGGCTCTGTGCTTACAGTGTAGAGCCTGCTTGGGATCCTCTATCTTCTTCTTTCTCTGCCCCTCCCCCATTTGAGCTCCCTCTCTCAAAATAAACAAAGAAACAAACTTTTTAAAAGGCATCAACTCAATATTATAAAAATAAAATTTTTTTTATTTTTTATTTTAGAGAGAGAGAGAGAGCATGCACATGAGAATGCAAGAGCAGGGGAAGGGGGCAGAGGTGGGGAGAGAGAGAATCTCAGGCAGATTCCATGCTCAGTGCAGAGCCCACTGTAGGGCTCCATCCCACAACCCTGGTTCATGACCTGAGCCAAAATCAAGGGATGGGCACTCTCCTGACTGAACCATCCTGGAAACCCTCCTTAAATTAAAAAAGTCATCGTAAAGACTGGGAGGATACACATCAAAATGTTGAGTGATTAGGTCTGTGATGGGATTGTGTATACCTTCCTTATTTTGGGTTTTGTTTTTGAAATTTAAAAAATATGTATTTTTAAAAAATCATAAAAGTTGTTATTGCAAAATGTTATTTAAAAGGTGGCTTTCACTTTCACTGCAGCAAAAGATCAGAGGTGCCTCCATGGCTCAGTCGTTTGAGTATCTGACTCTTGATTTTGGCTTGGGTCATGATCCCAGGGTCGTTGTATTGAGCCCCATGTCAGGCCCTGCACTGGTTGTGGAGGCTGCTTGCGATACTGTCTCTCTGTCCTTCCCTCTGCCCCTCCCCCCTGCGTGCACACTCATGCTCTCTCTGTCTCTCTCTGTCTCTGTCTCTCTCTCTCTCTCATAAATAAAAGGATGGCTATATAAAGAGACATAAACAATAAATATGGAGGAGAAACATTGCAAAAATGATTTTACTATCTAGTCATATTTTGAAAAATATGCTTATGGATACTGCTTCATTATCTTCCATTATTTTTCAATAAAAATGTTACCTCCCTTTTCTTTCTTCTCTCAAACTTTTAATTGTAATGTAAGACAGCATACATATACACACATCATAAGTGAACTTCCACAAGGAAAACGCATCCATTAAACCAGCATCCAAGGAAGTAGATTAAGATGTAGAGCCAGTACACAAAGCCCTACTCACGTCTCCTCCTACTCACTATCCTCAACCTCGGTAACCAGGAGCCTCACCTCTTTACCATCACAAATCACACATTTTCCATGTTTTTGAACTTTTTATATATGGAATTATGTAGTATATGTACTCTTTTGGGTCTGGCTTCTTTTTTCCAACATTATGTTTGTAAGATTCATCTATATTGTTTTGTGTAACCATAGTTTGTTTTTTCTCACTGTTGTATGGTTTTTATGTGATTATATCACATATTATTTATCCATTTCCCTATTAACTTTTTTGTAATGTTTATATATTTTTGAGAGAGAGAGAGAGGGAGAGAATGAGTGGGGAGGGGCTGAGCTGTCAGCACAGAGCCTGACCCGGGCCTCGAACTTGTGAACCATGAGATCATGACCTAAACTGAAGTTGGATGCCCAACCAACTGAGTCACCCAGGTGCCCCTATCCATTTTCCCGTTAATGAAGTTTGAGGTTTTAATAAATAGTGCTGCTGTGAACATTCCTGAACATGTCTTTTGGTGAAATATGTTGGGTCATGCCTGAAGTGGAATTGCCAAGTCAGTTTGTGTGTGTTTAGCTTAGTGGGTAATTACCAAAAAGTTTTTAAAATGGTTATAATCAATTTAGCTTTCCATCAGCAGTATATGAGAATTTCCACGGATCCATATCCTTGCCCGCCCATGATATTGCCAGTCTTTTTCACTGTAATTATCTCTTGCTTTCCTTTTATGTGGTTATTTTCTATTTACCTGTATTCTGAAGAAGCATTAAAATTTTTTTAGTTGTTTTAAACTTTATAAAAGGGCATCATATTATATGTAATCTTCTGGGACTTACTTAAGTATATTAATAAGATTCATTTATAATATGTTATTGTAGCTCATCATTTTGACTGTAGTGTAATAGTCCACTGTGTGAACATATCATTTATTCATGCACTTTCTCCACTTATGGACATTTGGGCTCTTTCAGTGATATGGGAGTTCTTTCCTTCAAGTTTGCTTCAGGTCTATGCAGGAATCATGGAAGAGTTCTATGAAATTCTCAACTGTTACTAACTTCTTGCAAAATCCAATTTTATCATTATATTTTAAAGAAGATTTTTTTCTCAATGTTAACTAAAATCACATGGATTTTAAAAATTAGGGCCATTTAATTTTGCTTACTTTATCACTGCAGCAAAAGACGAGAGGCAGAAAACTTTAATTCATGTAAAGGTACAAGAGGGTTGCCTTCATTTTTCCAGGTTTAAAAGCCCAAAATTCTTTCAAATCTTTTTACTTAGGGCTAGTTCATATTTTTCCAGAGATATATGTTCCTATTTTGTGAGCTTTTTCTAACTTCTTCATGCTATTTTTTAGTGTATGCTAACAAAAATGGGACCATGTTTGAGACTGACTTGAGGTTCAGAGGTATTGGTGTCCCAGCCCTTTTGTGACAGATCTCAGGACATACTTGTTGGCTTTTGTCCATCTGCCATAATTTGGCTCACTCACATTAACATTCTGTTAATGTTTTTTTCAATATACATCTGCTTTCACAGTCCCTTCAGAACGCATATTTGTATTTTTTAAAAATCTCCAGATATATCACATTGCGGTTGTTCAAGGTGAATTTTATTTCTGAAGAATTATGGCCCCCCCCATTAAATTCATTTTGAATTTCGTTCTCATGTTTGAAGGACCCTGTTCCCCTGGCAAGAAATGTCAGGAAATACCTGGCCTCTCCAAATTTGCACTTGTTGGAGAATCATGAATTATAATTTAAAATATAAATGCTGGAAGAGTTGCCCCTAAGACTCTCCATTGGACACCTGCAGCCGTTCTGAAGGAGGACCACCTCAAAGTAAGTAAACCTTCCCCAGATAAAGCCATGTATGTTTCCATAAACCGGACTTTGAAGCTGGATTATCCAACATACCCTCCTCTCACATGCTGGAAACCCATCTAATTGATTTCCTCCAGTCTGGTAAACCTCAAGCAGAAATGTAATGTTATTGAATAGAGAGTCTTCTATCTGTTAGGCACTGGGTTGGGTGTAGGGCAGTGGTCTCAAAATGAGGTGTCCGGACCACCACTACCAGTAGGAGTAGCATCATGTGGAAATACAAATTTTTGCATCTTACCCTGACCATTTAAGTTAGAAACTTTGGGGATGGAGACCAGCAATCTGTGGTATACATTAAATATAAGCCCTGTATACTCAAGTTTGAGAACCACTCCTAGACTATCATAACTCATTTTTATCTGCATTGGCATAGGTTAGTAGAGTCTGTTCCTGGCTCTTAAAAGTCTATTTCCTAAGATTAATTTAAAAATGAACCTTTCTTTCCCAATCCTATGACTTTTTTCCCCATCATAACTTAGCAAATCAAAAGTGCATTGGAACACATACACAATTGTTTCCTGTAAATGTGAATTTATTATTTTTCAGTTTCTCTGAAACCTTTCTCATGCAATAATTGTTAACATCACCAGTATACCAGGAAACATAGCTCAGAAATCATTGCTCTGTAGCTGGGGTAACTTTCAGAATCTGTAATCAGTATGCAACATTTGTAGAATCTGAGAAAATGGCCATTAACCACAGATTGGCCACTTCTTGCCTTCTCTCTCAGCCAGATGGAGGGGATTTACCTATCTGGTGATCATTCTCTTCTATCTTTCTCGGCAGAATCTTGGGAGCTCTAATTTTAACCTTACGTTTTTTCATTATTAAATTCCCCTTTCATATTTGCCAAATGGATATATATATGTCTCACAACCAGTGGATTAGCTCCAGATAGGAAGGTCCATGATCCTGCTTACATGTGACCATTAGAAGTCACTTGCACAAATCTCCTCTGTCTAGTACCCCTTTCTCTTCTTTCTCTGGCAGCCCTTCTGGGGGCTCAGAAAGGCCTCTCCTTCAGGAGCTGGAAGAGTCCTGAACATTTTGCAATCTGTGTGCACACTCAGTGTCTCTCTGTCTGTTCCTGAACCTGTGAATGGCTTCTGAAGACGTGGTCTGGGTAAGAGGAGGCCACAGAGGCCTTATTACAAATTCTTCCCACTTTGATTCCTTCATTCCTCTTCTTTAAAAAAAATTTTTTTAAATGTTTGTTTATTTTTGAAAGAGAGATAGACAGAGTCTGAGTAGGGGTGGGGCAGAGAGAGAGGGAGACCCAGAATATGAAGCAGGCTCCCAGCTCTGAGCTGTCAGCACAGAGCCCGATGTGGGGCTCAAATTCACCAACCATGACTGAGCCACGCAGGTGCCACCCTCCATTCCTCTTCTGAAATGAAATCCTATTTTCTTATTTTGATTTTTTCTCTCTTCTCTCTTCTCTTCCTCTATTTCTTCTCTTTCTCTTTTGTGTGTGTGTGTGTGTGTGTGTGTATGTGTGTGTGTGTGTGTGTGTGTGTGTGTGTGTGTGTGTGTTTCAGAAGTTTCCAAACTGGTATTTAACATTTCTCCCAATCTCTCTGATGAGAAATAAACTCTTTTAAAAGTTATAGTAAAGGTTACTATTCCTGTTCCTATTTAGCTATGCCCATGCGCTGACTATAGTAGACCAGCGGGCAAACTAGGGCCATATCTGGCCCACCTATTTTTATAATCACTGTATTGAAATAATAGGCATGCCTATTAGCTTGAATATTATCTGTGGTTGGTTTTGTGCTACAAGGGCAGATTTGAGTCGTTACAATAGAAATTGGCCCACAGGATCTAAAATATTTACTATTTGAGCCTTTACACAGAAAATTTGTTGACCCCTGAATTAAACTGAACACAGAGAAAACTCTGCATTTATCATGACTGTATGCTGACAGCTTTGGAATACAGCTATGTGCCTGGTGTGCACAATGGTTTTTGCAGATTAGAAAAAAACACTGATTCCATTAGCCTTTTCAATTAGAGGGATGGGTCCAACAGCCTGTTTTGGGGCCAGAGAAACAGGTCACTTCTTCCCCTTGGTTGCCATCTGACTCAGGAGGCATCAGGGGTCTTGTTTGTTTACCATTTTCTCACATGAAGAGAATGGAGTGGGTTGTGTGGTGGGGACTGCCCCCAGTGAAAAAACTTTAAAGATGGGAAGTCCAAGCTGAGAAGCTGAATCACCAGCAGCAACATTTCTACCCGCTTTGATACTGCCACACGAGTCAGTTCCCTGGGAACCGGTTACCTTCCTGTGAAGATGACCTTAAGAGAGAGTATGATTGGTGTGGTTTGGCTGGGAAACAGAAATGCCACGACCTCCCATCTAGCCCATGCAGCATGTGGGTTGGGCGCAGGCCTGAAAGGAGGAAGTCCCGCACTTTAAGTGAGGAAGAAATGTCTGCTCTGGAGATCATTTTAATTCTGCTCCCTTATCGTTGGATGGATGCAAATTCCCTTGTACACATGTTCTCTAGTATTTCTCTCATTTACTTCTCCTCCTCCACTTTATGGCTCCACTTCCCCCCACTCTGAGCCTCAGATAAGGGCTCCTGACATGAGATTAGAGAACATTAGAAGAGGAGGGAGCTTATGTCAATGCCCTTCAGCCAAACCCCACGAGGACAGGGGAAAGGGAAGCACCTACGGGGCAGAGTGTGAGAGGCACTGCTGGTTGTGGCTGGCCCTGGTCCTGGCCCTTCTGGAGGAACAGCCTTGTGGGTTGGGCAAGTTAGGTTTGTGACTTACTGCAGAGAGGCAGAACTGTGGGGCATCTCAGAGAGGCTGGTAGAAAGGACCACAGGGCTGAGGCTTGTGTGAGGGGATTTTGGAGAGGGTTTAAGGAAGCAGGGCTGTGGATGCTGCCAGGAAGCAGGAGTCATTCTATGATTGGGCACCTTAGTGACTCTTGCTAAGAGGAAGGAAGACTAGAGTGAGGCTGGAGCTGTAATTGGTAAAGAAACAGTAGTAATCTGAGCCAGGATAAGGAGATGCTTGGTCATTTTTGTGGTTTGGGTAATGTTAATGTTTTGTTTTGTTTTTTTCTGTGCTCAGACATGATTATGGAGTGCTCTTCTCTGTCTCTATCCATCACGGTCACAGAGGGATCTTGTTTGATGTTGATGTTCTATGAAATTGCATATGTTCAGCATGAAAATGCCCACCCAGCTCCCAGGTATCAGGAGCCATTTTTCTCTTTCTCACCGATCAGTTACTCATTGACTCACTCTTTTTCACTTTCCTTAGAGTTACAAGATCACAGTATAGCGGAGCCAGAAGGGAATTCAGAAACCATCTAGTTCAAACCTCAAATGTTTAATTAAGGAAATGGAAGATCAGAGATGTTGCCTGCCTTGCCAATATCACACAGCCAGTTAGCACTGTGTCTCACACACAGCATCACATAGCTGGTACTGGGACCTGGGTTTCTTGACTCCAGGAGCCCTGAATACACTGACCCTAACTCATTCAGCAGCCTCACCTGTAGGTGTAGGGAGAGCCTATACCACGCTCCCTCTTCCTGTGCTCCATTCAGTCTGCCTTTACTTCCTCCAACAGGCCAGGTTCTTTATTGTCTCAGGCCCTTCCCACCAGCTGTTTTCTCTGCTTGTAATGTTCTTCAAACCCCCTGACCCACACCTCTTGCTTTGTTTATTCCTACTCATCCTTCAGGGTTGGCTCAAACCCCATCACCTCTCAAGGAGGCCCCTTCTGACTCTCTAGGCCTTGCTCTTCCTAGTGCCTCTGGATCTTCCTGCCATTTCCCTGCCAGTCCCTCTAAGTGTCCAGGCAGGCAGGGATCTGGTCTGTCTCTTTCACAGCAGTATGCTCCGGACATAGCAGGTGCTCAATAATGAACAGACACTTTACCCCAAGCCTGGTGGAGTGTCCACAACTAGGATTCTTTTTATAGCATAGAAAAAAGGATTCTGAAATCTTTTCTTTGTGCCTTTATATAAACTTAAAGTCTGATTGCAAGTAAAAGATACAACAGGCTAAAGCAAAAATGCTGAGGTGTTGCAAGTAGGTGGAGGATGAATTTGATGATTCCATCCCAATGCCGTCCTTCCTGTGATCACTATCTGGACATGCGGGTGCGCTGGAAAGGCCAGCATGCAGCCAGGAGCCCTTCGCATCCCTGAACCAGAGACAGGTCCCAGAGTCTGAAGCTGCTATTGCATCATTATTTAAAATGTTAGAAGACAATGCAGAGTAGGCTGATTGTCATGAAAAACCTTATAAAGATGAGATCGTCCGGACAGCTTATATATATGGATCTCTCTGACATGCTGATAAAAACTATGGCTGCTCCTCCCAGAAAAATGCACAACAGCACATTATTCTGTTTGTTGCAGATATTTCATGTACCTGAAAAGCAAGGTTATGTGATTTGAGATTTTTCTCTCTGTGCAGAAGTATGTCTCTCTTACCTCTGTGGAGAGGCAGAGCAAAAATGGAAGGTGAATATTCTTATTCCCCATCTACTATCCTTTCCCTTAACATCAAAATGCTTATTCCATCATGAGCAGCAACAGGCCACAACAGTTGAAGGCACAGGCTCTGGAAGAACCCAGGATTCAAATCTCTGCTTTGACTCGTTGGGGCAAGTTGTATTGTCTGTGTTTGTTTCCTCGTCTATCACATAGGAACATAACAATGGTGGGGTTGCTGTGAGGATTACATTAAAATAATTTTGTAAGAACTTATCATAGAGCCTAACACACAGAGCCCAGCTTGATAAACATTAGTTCTTAACATGATGATAGAGATGCCCTCTCTCCCACTTCCTTTGAGCAGAAAGATCACTTTGCTGTTTTTCTCCTGTCCCAGAATATACCTGGTTTAGCTCACCCACAGCATGGCTATCTTCAAACAGCAAGTGTTTGATGATGACACAGGACTGGGACAGAAAGCCTGGCAAGCCACCCACCCAGCTAGATTAGAGACGCAGTTAGCATCTCGTCCACAGGGTGGATTTTAGCTGTATGGCACACTCCTACAGTGGGATCATGATCAGGACGTTTTCTGAGGTCTCCAAGGTGACCCCAGGCCAGATGATGACCCTGAGAGAGCTGCAAAAAGTCCAAGCTGATGGCAGGAGAACAAGCAAGGAAGGTCTGCTGAGGATTCCACAGGGAGAGATATGTTTCAGGTTTCACACAAGCAAATCTCTGATTCTTTATGTATCATATGATAGGTCAATGCAGTAAGTTGGAAGCATGTTTGTGAAGAAGCCAGGAAAAAAGCCCTTTGGCTGAAAAAAAAAACCGTTGGAGACAGACGTCTAGAAGTTATCAGGAAACACTGTTCTAGTCTCGGCTCTGCCACTCGCCCTCGGGACCAGCTGTTGCTCTTCTCTGGGCTTTGGTCTCTTTATCTGTAAGATGATTTTGAGTTGGGCAGCACGGGTTTGGTGAGTCCTGCAGGCGGAGCCTCAGTAGAGGGCGGGGTCTAGAAGTGGCCACTGTGCTTGTCCCCTCCCCTCGCCT
>NC_043704.1:67391746-67427244 GCF_006229205.1 Suricata suricatta | reverse complement strand
GGCCAGGCTGCCTGCTGTGCTGGAGCAGAAAGATCGCAGATCGATTTCCAGCCCAGCCTGGCCGTGGCGTCAGCGGGGAAGAGAGGTTGTTTTGACTTGTAATGCGTGGAGCCAAGGGAGAGGCCCTCTAATGGCCTCGGCCTCGGGGCGCCAGCCCGGGGGAGGGGTCTCAGCCTTTGCACTCTTCTGCTCCTCGAAGGCTACTCGCAGACGGCTGCCCCTGCGCGCCCGGCTGGGTTTGGGGCATCGCGTCCCCAAGGTACTAGGCTCTTCTAGGGGGTATTGATAACTTAAGACCAGAGACACACTTCTGAGCAGAATAAATACATAATCGGAATTCAGTAAACGCCAGGCGGCATCTCAGAGCATGTTGAGTCTGAATCGCCCACTTACTAAGGGGTTAACTGAGGCTCAGGGAGAGGAAGCGAGCACATGGCAGATTTTAGCCGTGCTGGGAGTAGAATGTGAACGTTCATTCTCACTTCATAGAATTTAGGTAAGGAATGGAAATCTTATTTTTAAGTGTGCAAACTTTTTTGCAAAAGTAAACCACAAGGCAAAGATCATTATTATGTCCAACTGATACAAAATTCTGAATTTGTAAAAGATATTAGAGGTCTTTTAGCTCACTCTCTTGTTTTAGTTATCAACTGCTTAGTGGTAGAGAAGAGTGTAGACACCTGTGGGTCCTCTCCAGACTGCCACAGGTGTTATTAAGTACACAAGCTCACCTTGCAGAAATGCAAATAAACCCCATAGGCACACTCCACTAGGAACATCTGCTTCTAGTATGTGTCTTGATTTTGAGGGTGGGATGGAGCTGGGAGAGAGAAGTACAGAAAGACTGGCAAAAAGTGTTTAGCAGGCTTAAAGTGTATATTTTAAATTTAAGACTATTTACAATAAAATATTTGGCATAGATTATCTTTGTAGTGTGGGATTATTACATTTTAACAATAATTTCATAAAAACAGGAGGTTTTCTACCTTGTAGACACTTTTTTGTACATAGGCAATGCTGTGTAAATCAACTGTGGTAACGCAAAGGATCTGAGAGTTAGATCAGTTACAATAAAATGCTAAATATGTGATTGAGAATTCTAGATAGAATAAATCAGTGGGTATCTGAGGGATGTATCTGAGAGGAATCGGGAATTTGAGGATGGAACAGATAGATGGGGAGGGAAGGGAGGACACCTCCTGAGCAGAGTGGGTGAAGGCAGAGGAGCAGGCGGCACAATGATAGTTCTGGTCCCTTTGTAGTCAGCTTCCCCTCTCAACCTGATAGCTCTGAGTGCAGATCCAGTTCACCCTTGCTAGGGCGAGTGTAATGGGGACAACCCTTATCTCACAGAGTTGTTCTAACAGAAAGTGTCCAGTATATCAACTCCCAACAAACAGATGCACACAGTTCCTGTCCTGTTCCCCTGAGCCTCGTCCTCTCTTCTAAGTGACCCGACCTTTAGTCCTCCCTGTCTTCAGGGTCTCAGTTCCAGCCAGAGATAGATGAGTCTGTGTAAGGAGTACACAAGAGGTGTGATCTCAATTTGAGAAGCCTAGATTCTTTCCTTTTCTGTGCACCTGGCAACACTATTTCTAGTAACAAAAATGGAACTCCAACAAGTGAAAATTGGCATGCAAAGATCTCAGAAGAATGTGCAGTTCTAAAAAACATGTAATAATACCAATTAAAGACATAGGACAATACTCAGAATATGCTATTAAATAAATTAAAAAACAAATTTACTGAACAGTATGTATAGTGGATCTAAGTAGTTTTAAAAATATGACTTCACATGGGGCACCTGGGTGGCTCAGTTGGTGAAACCAACTCTTGATTTTGGCTCAGGTCATGGTCTCACAGTCATGAGACTGAGCCCCTCATCAGTCTCTATGCTGGATGTGGGGCTTAAGATTCTCTCGCTCCTTCTCTCTGCACCCACCTCTCTCAAAAATAAATAAATAAACTTAAAAAGAATAAAGGTTCTCTCTCCCTCTGCCCTTCCACTGTACATGTAGGCACTCTCGCTCTCTCTCTCTCTCAAAAAATGAATACACTTGGAAAAGATGGAGCATTATTAACATCTCTGTGAAGTAGACAGGGAAGGGATTACTAGCGTTAGGCCCTAATCTTGAAAACAAACAACAACCACAAAAACAAGATTACCTGAGACCCAGTATCACACAGCTGGTAACTGCCAAAGCCTCAGCCGGAACCAGATTTCAGGTTCCTGACTCAGTTTTCTTCCACTCGACCATTCTAATCCGCTCCTTCCTCAGACTGCTGGCGTCCCTCATTGGTATACACATTCCAGGAAGGACTTGCTACTCATTGACCTGGCCAGAAAGTCATTTAGATGCCATTAGAAAAAGTTTTGTTTTTGTTTTTGTTTGCTTTAAGAAATGATGCAATATTGTGCTCAACAGACATCCTCTTTGCTTCCTGAATTTCTCATGGGCAAGTGGTGTGGGCAAGCTGCCAGGCACTTTATGCACACACCCTGTGTATATGCGCTATTAGAGCTGGTAGGGACTTTGGGAATTACTTAGCCAATGAGAAAACCAAGGGTCAAGACAGTGAATTGTCTTTATCCCCAGCTGGGCATGGATCTTCCTAAGGACCTCTTTCAGTCTCCATTACCTCCCTCTGTAGAATCTATTCTGAAATAATGACATTATGTTTTAGAGGCTGTCTCAGAAAAAGACCAACCCAACTTCAGTCCTAGAAGAAAGTGGCCAGCCCAGTTCTCCCTTTCTCTAGATTTCTCAGTTAATGTGCCTGGGGCAGGAATGAGGGGTCTGAATAGCTACGGATTCAGGTGTATGTGTGGAAAATGTGCTAGCTTAATGGATCTAAAAGGAAGTGAGCAGGTTTTCTGGGTGGCTCAGTTGGTTAAGTATCTGATTCTTGATTTTGGTTCGGGTCGTGATCTCAGGATCCTAAGATGGAGCCGGGTATCCAGCTCTGAGCTGAGCATGGAGCCTGCTTACGGTTCTCTCTCTCCCTCTCTCTCTGCCCCTCCTGCACTGTCTCTCTCAAATAAATAAATAAATAAATAAAATTAATTTAAAGAAATAAAGTGGGAAAAGATAGGAGTTAAATGACAAATAAGAGTGATGTGGCTATTTTATATTTGCCATAGTTGTTAAGATTCGAGTTCAGGGTTCAGTTCTCAAGGTAGCTTAATAATAACTGCAGGAACACAGCCTCTTTCATACCACCAGGTTCATTTTTCATATTCAGTGAATGAAAGAATAATGACTTCAGATTTCTCTCTGAATTCCTGTTAGATCCCCATTCTGCCCCATGTGGACCATCTCGGTGAAAATTTTCTCTGGGTAGAGATGTCCTAAAGCTCAGGTAGGGAGCGGCTAGGCTGGATCTATGACAAGAGAGACTTCAGCACCAAGATGGTAGCTGGAATAGTGAGGCTTGATGATTCTCCAAGGAAGGGAATGAGGGGGGAAAACATAAATGATAGCCTTAGGAGTACAGTTTCTTAAAGTGTTTTTGGTCAAATATGTAAACATTGTGTGAAATAAAAGTAATCATGTTTGTTAACTGTAGGACTTATCAATGCCTTTAATAGCCTACTTTGCATGGTAGAATCTCCAAGAAAAGTTGGAAATAAAGTTGAAAGGTAAGACAAATATAATTTCATTCTGTTAGTTTTATTTTTTAAAATTTATTTTGAGGGAGGAGGAAGAGAATGCACATGCTTGCATGTGAATGGGGGAGGGACAGAGAGGGAGAGAGAGAATCCCAAACAGGGACCATGCATGAGCGAGGAGTCTGATACGGAACTCAAATTCATGAACTCTGAGATGGTGACCTGTGCCAAAATCAAGAGTCAGATACTTAATTGACTGAGCCACCCAGGTGCCCCTCACTCTGTTAATTTTCTCATTCTTATTTTTTTCTCTTCTCCTGGATCTCAAGTTCATGGTGCTGTAAATTCTTAATTTTCTATGATTTATTTATTTGTATTTAGCTGTGATCATCAGGGATACTGATGATGACTAACAGGGATGCTGCTCTGTATTTCCCTTGAAAATTTCAGACTGTATCACACTGGATTCCCAATAGTTGAAAATAATCAGTACTATCTTACACTTCCCTGGGTGAGGCTTATTGTCATAAGTTGCCAATCTTTCTATGCGTTGCTGGGTGGCATTAGCCCTGGCTGGGGATTGAGACTGGAAGCAGAGCAAGAAGGAGTAGTCAGGTGCAAACAAGCTCTGGGAGGAGGCACATTGCTGCTGCTTGTGAATGATACCAGAAGGGACCATCCTTCTCTTGTCTGCCTTGAGGTCAGATATCTCTTCTATTTCTCCTTTTAATAAAAACATCTTCATTGAAGCATAACTTACATATAATAAAGTTCACAAATCATAAAACTACAACCTGATGAATTCTTACAAATGTACAATATCCATATAAAGGCCCCCCAGGTCAAGACATAGATTATTCCCAGCTCACCAGAAGACTCCCTCATGCCTTCTCCAAATTACACCCCCAACTTTGATTCTTATTTCTATCACTCTAGCTTAGTTTTGCTTGTTCTTTAACTTCAGAGCAAGCATGGAGACGCGTGTTGCCCTGAAGGTTAGTGCACTGTGACGCAGCTGTTACTCAGTTGCCCAGCTGATACACGTGTGTATATTCATATGTACATGCAGATACAGCAGTATGGCAACACCAATCTGAGATTTGTGATGGAATTCTGAATCTTTTGCCTTATGTGCACAAGGTTGTTGAGCTGGCAGAGAAACAGAGAATGGGATCGGGAAGGCAAGCATGTTCCTAGTGAGGCTGCCAAAAGCCTCACACTCTAGATCAAATCAAGTCCGTAAGGCAGGAACTCCTCTTGTTTAAATCACAAGAAGCTAAACAACATGGAGATTGTAGTATTCGGTATTTTACAACAGATCTCAGATGTCTGAATTATCCACTAAATGTGTCATCAAACTGGTGTCATAGGTGGTACATCTTCATGCCTCTAACCTTTAACTGGTGGCTTTGCCATTCTAACCTTCATGGGCCCAACCCTAGCCCAGGTTTTGAACTAGTTCCCACTTGTGGCTCTAGGAAGGCACTGCTTGTACAGACCTAGCTCAATTCCCCCTTCATTTTGATCTGCTATGACTTTGGTGAACCTTAGTCTTGGTGATCCCTGATCCCAGTTCCCCTGGTGTCAGTTGTGGTCTCTGATCCCTGATCCAGGGTGGGTGTCCCTAATACCAACACCCTGCTCTTCTGGAGCTTGGACGACTGCAGCCTATGCTTGTCTGGGCTCAGGAGTTGAATTGTAGATCCTGTTTCTAGAGGTGGGTTACATCATGCTGACAACTTCTGCAGCTGAATCAAGCCACCACCACTTTTGGGCCATTTGGATCTTAAATGAAGCTAGTTGGATTTATCTATAAAATGCATCTGTCCACTTCCTATCTGTCTACTTCTCCTTGGTTCACATCCCCAGTCCAAGCCATAATTTTCTTTATTTCTAAGTCTATTTTTTTTATTTTGAGGTGGGGGGCAGAGAGAGAAGGAGAGAGATCACCCCAGGCAGGCTCCACACTGTCAGCACAGAACCCAACATGGGGCTTGATCCCACACACTGTGAGATCATGACCTGAGCTGAAATCAAGAGTCAGATGCTTAACTGACTGAGCCACCCAGATGCCCCCACCCCCCAAGTCATCATTTTCTATACCTGAATGACAGTATCCTATCTGGTCTCTCTGTTTTCACTCTTACTCTAAAATAGTCATCTTTTCCCCATTTTTCATATAGCAGTTAATCTTTCAAACACTCAAAGTGATCTGCTTCTTCCTCCCCATTTTGAATGACTCTCCCTCTGTTTATAATTTTTAATCACCCTAGTTTCTTACCTGTTCCTGCAGCACATCAAACTCTTTGGCATTGGTGTTACCTCTCCCTGGAATGCTTTTCTCCTGGCTGCCTCCTTCTCATCCTCTGGTCTGACCTTAAATGTCACTTCCACAGGTAAGTCTTTCCTGACTACCCTATCAAAAGTTGTCCTCACCCCATTTATCTAGTATCCCTGTGTGGTTTTTCTTCATAGCACTTTTATCTATAATCACACACTCTGCAACATGTAATCGTAATTTGCAAATGCAAACATGGATTGTTTATCTTTGATTCTTATCAATTCTCTAGCTCCAAATCTAGATTGTAACTCCTTGAAGGTAGGGACCTTTCTCTCTTGTTCACAGCTGGATCCTCAGTAATTGGCACAGTGTCTAAAAATTTAGTGGGGACTCAGTAAGTATTTATGATGAATGAATGAGTAGATTATTCTTACCCCCCTTTCCTACTTTCTACATTCAGTTCATCATGAGATCCTATAGATTTTGCTTTCAATTAACTCTTTATCTTTCCCACTTCTTTCCAAATCCACCACTACCACTCTAGCTCAAGCTGCCATCAACCCTCAACTGGCTTGCTGTAATGGCTTCTCACATTGCACTCATGCCTTCAATTGGGCTCCCCTCCAATCCATTCCTCTCCTTGCAGTGGGAGTGATCTTTGAATACAGAAATCTAGACATTTCATGTTCTTGCTTAAATCACTTCATTGGCTTCCTTTGCTGTGAAGGTCAAGGCCACAATTCTTATAGTGGTCTGCAGGGTCCTACTTGGTTTAGTTCCCTCCAGCTCCCAATCTCATTTTCTGCTTCTACAACATTTATTCTCATTATTCCAGATGTGACTATTTTCTGTTTCTTCCAGCCTCAAGGCCTTTGCGTCTGTTTCTCCACTGCAAATGCTCCTCCTCATTCTTTGCTACATTAGTCTTGTTCATTATTTGGATCTCAACTCACAGGTCTTGTACTAAAAAAAATCCTTGAATCCTCCTTGCCCACTCCCCATTCATCCACACAAGACTGGGTCCACTCAGCTACATAGAATTATACTTCCCCATCATTGTACTTAAATCAAGTTCTTATAGAACACTTACTTCCAGAATTATTTGCTTTCTCCTTGTTACCTTCATAGTAAGCTCCATAGACATAGGGTTATATCTGTTTGGCTCACTGTTATATCTCCAGTGAATGGCACGATGCCTTATATATAGTAAATACTCAACAAATATATGTTGAATGAATGAATATAAATTAAAAAACAGAATTCCAAATGGTGAAACTAAATCTATAAATTATATATGAGTAACATTAGCTCATTATTGATGAGGCACTCTTTCATGTGCTAGAAGTTGCTGATAGTATACACATTGACATCTTTATAACTTACAGAGTCTATAAATTTCAATCTTTGTATTAATAATAACAAAAATACTAGCTAACATTTATTGAGCACTTTTTATGTACCAGGATATACTAGTGCCTGAAATTTAGTCCTCCCAGCCCTATTGGGATGGGACACTTATTATTCCCATTTTTTGTAGATGAGGTAACTATAGTTTTTAAATGTTCTGGCCCTTTTTAATGCATCATGGGAGCTCCTAAATGTTCCCTTATTTTGTGAAAGACAATGTCAAAAAAACTTTCAGGTAAATAATAAATTGACCAGATCCTTTTAACATTCCAAAACAGACCCCCCAAACTGAGATCATTTACTACCTCCTTCCCCTAGGCTACTGAAAGGGAGAGATGCCAATGGTGGCGATTCAAACCATGTCCCCCCCATTCCCTTGCCCACACTCAGGTACTGGAAAAATCAGGTAAAATGATCATGAGGTAAGGGCAAGGCATGGATAAACCTACAGCCCAAAGAAACTAGAAGGGGAGAGAATAGTCCTACCCACTTATGCTTTGATGATGTGGCTGTCCATGGAGTGACTATGTCTACCGAGGTGTGCCCATCAATAAACAAGATTAATTTGACAAACATACTTAAATAATAGTGCACTACATTTGTATAGGGCTTGACAGGTTGCAAAAGTGCTTTCATGTCCATGACCTAGTTTGACTTTCGTAACAGCTCATGAAAAGTGGACATTATGAACATCCCATTAAGATGAGCAAACAGACGCTTCTCAAGGGTGAGGACCTGATGGAGGCCCACAGCTCTCAAGGGATACAGTCCTGGCACAGTTCCGGAGGTTAATGGTTCCCAAGGCTTCTGCCATCCCATGCACACATCCTTCAGATGTGCCCTCAAGGGCAGCTCTTGTTGGAGTTCAGAGCACTTCTGACATGGGTGCCTCTCACAGAGCCAATTTCTGAGCTGTCCAAGAAAACCAATTACACCTGACTTGGCACCAAAATCTTGTCACTCAGCTTAATCATTACCTTATTTACCAGACTTAGGTGGCTCTTAGCAATTTTGACCTATTTCCAAAAATCAAATCCTTCCTCAAACACGGAAACTTTGTCAAAATTGATGATATTCAAAAGAATGGCATATATAGAGAAATGCCTGGATTATCCACCAAATATTAATGAAGGACTTTTAGGTGTTTAGAAACCTTTTAATTTTTGTTCTTTTCTGCATTACTTGAAATATCTATAATAAGCGACGTTTAACCTTAATATTTATTTATTTTTAATGTTTATTTATTCGTCTTTGAGAGAAAGAGAGAGAGACAGTATACGTGCATGAGTGGGTGAGGGACAGAGAGAGAGAAGAAGACAAAGCATCTCAAGCAGGCTTTGCACCGTCAGCATAAGCCTGATGCCGGGCTCAAACTCATGAACTGTGAGATCATGACCTGAGCTGAAATCAAGAGTCAGATGCTCAAATGACTGAGCCCCTCAGTACCCCCAGCCATGTTTTGCTTTAATTAAAAACAACAGGAACAGATTTCTTAAAGAAAAGTGTTGGAAGAAAATATTGCAAAATATTAACAGTAGATAATTTTGACTTGTAGACATCAGTGATTGTCACTTGTGTGGGTAAGTGTTTTCCTGCACCCAACTCCCCAACAATCTTTTGAGCAACAAAAGTGTCACACAGTAAGTGGAAAGCCTTAAGGAGACATCTATAGCCCATCTGTCCAGCTGTGCCCTTGGTTCACTGATGGAGGCAGAAGGCTGCAATCACAGCATGGCTCAGCTTTCTCTTATGTGTGCGCAAAGACTCTTTATCCATCTATTATTCAGGGTAGTGAGGCAGCCATATTTTGGAGAATAGCCAAGGCAAGGATAAAACTACTGCTTCTGTTCTTCTACCCTCCCCCCTAGTGGTCCAGAAAACTCTGGTTTATGTCCTTCCAGTTCCACAGATTAGCCTTTTGGTGATGCATTCCACACTCTTGAGGTTAATAAATGACTCTAAAGAAAAAAGCGTGTCATTTATCATGGGCTTTTGTGTGACCCTTAGTCCAGTCAATGAAAAAATACTGCGCTATGGGTGCTTTCAAACAAGGCATTGGTTGCACTGCCCCACTGCCATGTGTCCAGTTAGGGGACATGTTCTTTTCCTTGTTACTTTCATTCCAGGGACTCCTTAGCAGCCAAGAGAGATTTTATTTGGCTGATCTCTCGCCATTAGAATCTAGATTGCAAAGCATTTCTGTATAATCTAAGTACAAAGTGAATGACAACTGAATTTACCTGAATGGTATTGTATCTTTGCCTGTGGGGTTAGAGTTGGGACTCAGATATGTTCTGCATGTGTCATTAGGTGATCTTGATGTTCCCAGTCCACTTCCACCCCTCTTGCCTAGTCCACATCTCCTTGGGGCTTTTGAACATTCTGAACTAAGAGAGAACAGTAAAGTTGTGTCTGCATCTTCTTGTCTGAGCCATAGAAGTGAGAGATTGGAGAACTTGGTTCTCTTCCAGCTCTGAAGCTGCCTGTCCATACCCCCTTTTAAGATACCATAAAGCTACTGTAGATGTTCTGGAGAAAGAAAGTTTTTTTTTTTCTAGAGGCCAGCACAAATTGCAGACTTTAATGAACAAATGGATATTCTCCATTAAAGACACTCTAAAGAATCTTCAAGTGGATACTGTAGGTAGAAAAAAAGAGCATAGTCATAAAGTAGAATCAACAAACCTAAAAGAGCAAATGAAAGAATCTGGCAAACAAAAGATCAGAAGGACAAAGGGATAAGGAAATAGTATACAACAACAACAAAAATGCAGGTACCTTGACCTTGAAAAGGTCACTTTGGACTTTTCAAGAAAAAAGGATAACATAGGGTCAAGTGTTGAGGAGCTAAATGTGGGTACATAGTGCACTGATATAGGCCCAGGGTAATTGGCAGAATTTGGTCAAGTGGAACAAGCACATGGAAGAAACAAGAAAGATATCTTCATGTGGCAGGGCTTGTACCTCTTAGAAACCACAGCTGAAATAGTCAAGAACCAGCTTGTGCAAGTCGTCTTAAATTATCTTTGCCTTCTCTTTGCTATGGTTCTCAAATTGGCAGATAAAAATGAATGTTGATTTGAGTCATTTAGACAGGTGTTTTTGCTACTGGCTTAACAATTATACCCAAATAGTAGGAAAAAAGATAGAGAGATGTCTGTCATACCTGTAGGGAACATATGGGCCACAGGGTCAGGCAACTGCTGAAGCAGTGGTTTGCTAACAAGGACCAGGAGGACCAAAAGCCTTATCATACCCAGCCTTGGCCTCGGCTTCTTATGTTGCGTGATGTCCAGGTATATATACTTCAGTCTTAGAGAAGGAGATCCAGACAAACTGGCTTATGTCCAGAGAAGGCAGACAGGACAATGCAAACTTGAAAATGAAGCCATGAGGAGGAAACAGTTGTGGGAACAAACTCTGATAGTTTGTCAGGAGAAAAGAACTCTTACTTGGGACACGATTGGAGTCCTTAGGATGCTGAAAGAGGTCTTAGGTTTTTTTCTCAGTGGGACCAAGAATAGGACTGGACAGACAGGCAGAAATTCCATTGAAACAGACTTTCATGTGATGTAAGAAAAATTTTTCTATCAAAACTGAACAGCAAGGTACTAGGTTTTCAATAGCATGAGAAAAGTTTCCAGTTAAAACAATTAAGACTACGCAACAATGGAAATATAGGCCTCCCAAAGTGAGGGTGTAAAAGTATTTAGAAAGAGGCTGGATGACCAGGTGTGATAGAAGTGGAGGGCTGTAGGTGAGTGTGGACAGGTGATCTGCATGTCCCACTGGATGAATCTACAATGCTAAGAACTATCTTGAATGTATACTGTATCTTTCTTTCTTAGAACTTAAAGTACTTTTACTTCTAGGCTCATAAGAGTAGTGAATCACAGAATAATGAAGCAATTTGCTTAAAAATTGTTTGTAGCTAATTTGGGATTAAACCCTCCTTAGGGATATAATTCCCAATGTTTCATATACACATATACATATGTAGCTATTTGAGTTTAACTAGAGGCAACATGCTACATATATCCAAGGCTTTTCAGATTTTATAAGGTAAATATAGATGCTGATTTATATGTTTTAATATGCCAATAAATTGAATCAACCAGTCCTAATGAAAAATATGTAAAATAAATAAGTGAATGCAGTTGCCTAGGTTGACTTTTGGCTAATCACTCTTGCTGTATGGGCCCAGCAAGTGAGGACCACCTCTGCGGTTCCTTCCAGCTCTGCTATGTTATACACTAACTATCAAAGCCAGAGACAGCTTTAAGACATGATGTCCCAGAGAGCCAGCTAGCCCTTGACAGGAAGTTGGCTGGCAGCAGGTATGGAAAGGAATGGAGAACTTGCACTCTTACTATTATTTATAAGCTGCTGATTCACACCATAGATGAGTAAAAACCCAGTATCAGAAGCATCCTATGATTCCAGTACTATGTGCAGAGTTAGTCTTTGGCTCTCCCTGGCACCTCTGGTATTCCCTTCCCTCCAGTGGGGCAATGGAGCCAACTCCTTTTTTAACGTTCCAACCCTGCCACTTCCACTGGCTCTGAGTCCAAGTAAAAGTGTCCCTGGCAGGGACTGCAGCTCCCGAAGTGATGAACATGACTTTAAGGCATGTTCTCTTATAGTACCTTCCCTTTTCTTATCTACTTTAAGAATAAATCCAGTTTATCTGCTTAATAGGTAACTTGCATTAAGTCTGTTACTTCCTGGGGCATGGGTTTCTGATTTACCCAGCACTTACTGTCTTACTTGGCAGAGGCCTATATCTATGTGGAACAGATATTAGCAAGGAATTGTCACTTAAATGGGCATCCTGTCACTGCCCCTCCTAAAAACTATGCAGGTCTCACTATCATCCTTCCCCATGTCCTTTGCAGATGCAGATTGAATAATCAACCCCACCTGACTTATTTGCTTGTTTGTGGTCTCCCTTCATATGTTCCCATGAGTTCCTCTCATTGTTCTGTCCCAAATCTCTCATTTCCTCCTGTGTTTCCCTCTTCTTTCATTTCTCCCATGTTTGGAGTGGCCATCTGTCATCCTCCAGGGGTGACACTCATGGTTGCAGTCTCTCTCCTTCCTTCTCACTTTTTTTTAAGGTTTATTTATTTTTTGAGAGAGAGACAGAACACGAGCAGGGCAGGGGCAGAAAGAGAGGGAGACACAGAATCTGAAACAGGCTCCAGGCTCTGAGCTGTCAGCACAGAGCCTGACATGGGGCTTGAACTCACAAACCATGAGATCATGACCTGAGCCACCCAGGCACCCATCAGGCACTTTATTAATTTTGTATACTTGTCTCTGGATTGTCACTGTTGGGATGTTTTAAGGAGCTAGTATTAGGGCAGTGTTTTTCTTTCTTCTTTTTTCCTTCCTTTTTTTCTTTTTCCTCTCTTCCTTTCTTCCTCCCTCCCTTTCTTCCTCTCTCTCTCTCTCTCTCTCTCTCTCTCTCTCTCTCTCTCTCCTTCCCCCCCCTCTCTTTCTCTCTCTCTTTCACGAGAACATTTATCTTGTGACTAATCATTGAACTCCTTCAGATGAACTGGATGGTGCAACAGCTGCCTCTTGGGTTTAGGTGTTGTTCCTTCACAGAATCCATGCCTGGATCTGCAGTGCACAATTTTTAGGTGCCTTATTTGACCAGTCCCAGTGTATTTTGTCTTTTAGCTTTGGCACTCCAGTTATAATTTCTCTTCTGCTTGGCAGGATAGCCACATTTGCCACAGGTCAACTTCTGAAGGTGGAAGAGCCACAGCAGTGGCACAACGTGTGCATCTTATTGCGACACTTTTCAAATGATGACATCCTCTTCATCATCTTGTTTCCATGGTAGAGACCAAAAAGAAGACTGTTTTTCAATGTGTGGTTCTGGAACCTGCAGTATCAGCATCACCTGGGAACTTCTTAGAAACGTAAATATTCTCAGGGTACCTGGATGGCTCAGTTGGTTAAGTGTCTGACTTCAGCTCAGGTCATGATCTCACGTTCATGTGTTTGAGCCCCACATTGGGCTCTGTGCTGACAGCTCAGAGTCTGGAGCCTGCTTCGGACTCTGTGTCTCCCTGTCCCTCTTCCCCTCTGTTCGAAGTCTGTCTCTCTGTCTGTCTGTCTCTCAAAAATAAATAAAAAAAGAAATGCAATTATCAGTCCCCATCCCAGGGATGCTAAGTCATAAACTCTGGGTTAGGGCCCACTAAAGTGCCTGATACCCACTCACTGCATTAGGAGGTATTTTGGCTGGGACTCAGAACTGTGCAAATCCTGTCTTCAAGATTTCAGAGGAAAATGTATGTACAGAGAATATTAGCGGGGGCTTTGGCCCCAAACCGCAATGTCAAATTCTAGTGGGCCACATAGAAAATCCTTCTTCTCTACTACATTAGCCTAAATCATCTAGATCTAAGGCATATGATTTTGCCTCTTGCTCCAAGGCTAAACTTGAGTTGAGCTCTTCCCAATCAAGCATGAGAAAAGTGTGCTCCAAAATGTAAGGCAATCCAGTGCTAGAGGTGCCAAACACTATACGTAATGATGAAATGTTAAAAGCCCTCCTTTCAAAATCAGGAATAAGACAAGGATGCCTCAGCTCCTTTCTCTTTCACATGTTCCCAGAGGTTTTAGACAATTTAGTAATATAATAGGAAGGTATCAAAAGTATAAAGTTTAGACAAGAAAAATAAAATTGTCATTAGTTATAGACAACATGATAATTTTAGAATCTACATACAAAGAATTAGAATTAACAAGAGAATTTAGCAAAGTTGCCAGGTACATAGTAGGTAAAAGTCAACTGTATTTCTATTAATTGCCAATAACAGAAATATATACTTTGTAAATAGATACTATTTATAATATAAAAATGTAAGTTTCTCAAGAAGAAAATGAACTAAAGACGTACAAGATTTCTTTTTGGAGCAAATTTCACATTGCTGAAAAACACTGAAGAAAATCTAAATTAATTGAGATCTCTGTTTACTGAAGACTCAATATTGTTATCATGCCAATTCTTCCCAAATTGATCTATAGAAACACTACAATTCTAATAAAAATCTCAACAGATATGTGTATGTATACACTTGCCATCAGTTGTGTGTGTGTGTGTGCACACACCTTGACAAATTGCTTCTATAATTTATATGGATGAACAAAAGCCTAGAATATTCAATATTTCTGAAGAAGAAGAAAATGGAAGGGAGGCTTACCCTATCAGCTGCCAAAACAATATTATGCTGGAATAATCGAGACAGTTGATAATGGCAGGGAAGACAAACAGTATAGAGCAGAGAACACAGAAAGCGACTCATGAACACACAGACCTTTGGTGATTGAGATGATGTTGTATCGGCGGGAGAAAGAGTGGACTGTGCCGAAATGGTATTGAGACAGCTGGTTAACCACGTGGGGAAAGTGAATTTGGATCTCTACTCGGGTCATAAACAAAATCAGCTGCAGTGGCCTGAAGATTTAAAGGTGATAGGCAAAGGACTGGAGGCAGCAGAGTCCCACACCCTCGCCTCTAACCCCACCCCGACCCATACCCCCACTTCACCTGCTGCTACTTAATTCCACTCACTCCAGGTTTCCAGGTAGGCAGATGTACTGTTGAATGTCAACCAGAGTTGTGGAGTCTTTTGAAACAAAAACAAATCCATCGTGTTGCCATCATGTTGCAGCTCAATACAATGTGAATTCACTTTAAGAAAAAGTGTTCTTCTCTGCGATTTTTAAGACGAGATTTCCATTAATAAGGCATTCTATTTTTCATTATTCAAAGTTTATTGTTAACACAAAAAATTTAGAAGAAAATATAGAACACCTTATAACCCCAAGTATGGAAAAATTTCTTAAACAAGTTTTAAAAAGCACATATAATAAGAGATGACAAATTCAATTACAGTAAACTAAGAACTGTTAATAAAAATATCCTAAAAAAAGATCCTAAAAGGGAAAAGACAGGTGGCAAACAGGAAGGGGATAGTTGTAGCAATGTAACTGAAAAAGGAGTAGTATCCAGAATATACAGCATTCCTATTGAAAGAAAAATAGAACCCTCCCAATGGAAAAGCAATGTGTAAAAGACACGAACAGGCATTGCAGAGAACTATGAATAGACAAAGAGGCACATACACATTGGTAATCAAATTAAAACCACAAAAATTTGGCAACAACTCAATTGTTGGCAAGGATGTAGATAAATGAGAACTGTCATACACTAATGATGGAGGTTTCAATTGGTAAAATCACTTTGGAGATTCATGTCACATTGTCTAGTAAACATGAAGATGTGCATACTCTAAGCCTAGCACTTTCACCCCTAGGTAAAATGCCCTAGAGACTCTTGCTATGCCAAGGAGTCATGTACAAATTCTGGTCTGCAACCCAGTTTTTTTCATTAAATAATATGTATTTACTTCCATAAATATGTAATAATCATATTTAATGACTTAATAGTGATTAATGGTATATCTGAGTCAAAATTTACATAACCAATCATCTACTGCCGTATTTAAGATATTTCTTATTTTTTTACTATTACAAACAATATTTCACTAACATATTTTCAAATACCTCTTTAACATTTGTCCGATTATATTATTATTATTATTATTATTATTATTATTATTATTATTCCTAGAGATGGAAATAATGTGTCATGAGCTTTTTTGTTTTTTAGTTAAGGATAATTTGCTCTTTTCAAAGATCACTTTTTTTTAAAAAAACAATATATCCATTTTTTAAATGCAAGGCATTCTAACTGATGTTTCATTTTAGTAAGTCATTTTTTAAGGTTAAACTATTCCTTATACAATTGATTATGCTCTAAAGAAAAAGCATGAATTAGAAAGCCCCACACTCTCTTCAAGGAGCCTGAGTGATGGAACTTGTTTTCAAATATCTGAAAAAACACTTCAGAGAAGGTCCAAATCAAAGGCTGAAATGATTAGACTAAGGATTACCAGCTAAGTGAAAAGTATAAATAGAAGAGAGACAGATAGGTGGACTCTCTAGAAGCAGAAATGGGGACTTGAAAGGGGTCAATGAAGGAAGCCAGCAGAGAGATGATCAAAGTGATGAGAGCAAAAGAAAAAGCTGAGGAATAATGGGAGGAGGCACTTTCCAAAGACACCTTGAGACCTGAAAGAAGGGGAGGCAATGTGGTGAGTTGTGGGAGATGGATATGAGTCAGCTGCACGAGGCAGCTGGGAGGTGATCAGGTCAAGAAACCAAAGTGCACTGAGTCGGAGAAAAAGCTCATGAAAACCTGCATTAAAGAAACCAGAAGATGGAACTCAAATATAAAATAAAAATAAAAAATATAAAAAGGAAGCACTGGCAAATATGAGCAGCAGTCATAGATCTTATAATTTTTAAAAAGTGTGACATTTCCTTCACAGTGTGAGTGAAGGGTAAGGAAAGGTGGGCGCTACTCTAGAGGAAAAATAAGGGCTGTCAGGGTTCACATAACTAGGTAGCAGAGGGAGGAGAGGACGGTTAGTTAGTTTAGAATAGGAAAAGGATTTGGATCAAGCAAGCTATGAATTTGCTACCTGAACCACAGGGTATGAAATACCAGACAAGAGCTTAGTTTCATGCAGACATTTCCAACACATATGATCAGCTCCCCAGCTTAGCCCTGCAGGTGAGTAGGCAAAAAGAACAATCAAAGAAGTCTTTAGCATAACAACACTAACAGAGGGAATTTCCACCCAAGGTGGAGTGCTGAAGATTCTACATCTTGAAAAAAACACACAGACATTTTTCCAATTAAGGAAGCAAAATGTCTTAAGAAGCTTCAATGTCAATTTAAAAGGTGCACAATAAAACAATAAAAGAAGGTAAAAACTAGTCTTAATTCTATCCCCTTAATCTCACAACTCTTTGGATTTTTTATATTTACTACATATAATAGTAGCACATAGCTGTGTCTCTTGCTCTGTATCACTTCTCTTTGAATCTATTTTGTAGTACCTATTTTTACAAAAATGGGTGTAATCTGAAACCTATAGTAGTTACTATATTCTAAACACATCTCTATGCCACTGAATATTCTTTTTCCAAATAATTTATGACTACTTGGTACTTCATTACCTCTATGTATCACATTTATTTCCCTCTGTTGGACATGGAACCTATATCAATTTTTCATATTATGAACACTGTCTCCCTGAACTCCCTTAGGGTTAAATCTTTTGCACTTATTAATGATTATTTCCTTAGCATAAATTCAGGCATGGGAATTGTTAGGTTAAAGGATATGAGCATTTTAAAAGCTTATGTGTTGCCAAATTCCCTTCCAATATGGGTATTTCCATTTATACCATCATGGCAGTATGTGAGAGAGATTTTGGCAAAATCATCATATTTTGTGAAGAATAGAACAAAGCTCCCAGAGAGGAAATTTTAACTATGGGCTTTGGAATTATGTGACATTCATTATTTGAATCTAGGCTGTTCCACTTACTTACTGGCCATGAGACCTCAGGCAAGTCACTTACCTCACTAAACCTCAGTTTCTCCATTGTATTGGGATAATACCTAACTAAAGGTTTTGATAGGATTAAACAAAGCAAGATATAAAAAATGCTTAGCATAATACATTATAAACACGTATATTACTTAGATATGTTATATAAGTAAGTGTTATTCCTTAGAATATTTTTTCTTAGGGTTTCACATTGGAAGCTATCAAGAATGCACATGGAATCAAGGCACCAAAGAGAAGGAATTCAGACTATAGGAGGTACTGAGGGAAAGCATCAGGGCCACCACAAAAGTGGCTCATAAATGTGGGTCAGAAAAAAGCTTTTGAAAAAAGAAAACTAATTGAATCTAACATAATGTACTAGTGGTGTCATTTTAGCGATGTAGCTACAAGAGGCTATAACACCAACCCAACCTACACTTTCCTACTAATGGACAGGGAGGAAATGAAAGTACCATGGGAAATCTCACTCTTTGGCTATGAGGCCCAGCTGCTCTGCAGACCTCTTACAAGGAGATAATGAAAAGTTTTGGGAAAGTTACGAAAGGACGATTTTAAGCCCTGAGATACATAAGCTGTTAAGCAGTAACAGGAAGTATGACCTCAAAAAGAAGGAGGAAGGCAGGAATGAAGGAGGGAGGGAAGAAGGGGAGAAGGGAAGGGAGAAAATAACCAACGTGTACAGACCAAGTGGATGGGCCCCACCATACACCATACTGGTCCTAATAGATTTCAAGGGGGGGAAATAGGTCCACGGATGTATAAATTGAGAACTTCTGACATACTTGAATGAAGACAAGGATGCAGAGTGAAACTGGGAAGCAAAATAATGGAAATGGAATTTGAGTAAATATGGAAGGAAAGGAGGGATGTCTGGAAACCCTCAAGAAGAACCAAGAGTTTTAGGGCATTTCTAGTGCTTCTCTGCCAAATGTAAGGCCTCATAATAAAGGTCATTACCATGATACTGTGGAGCAACAGGGCAAACACTAGCAAGTCACCCACAGCTGCAGTGCAGGGAGGGGAAAGATTAAGAAGGGTTAAGGTTGGCCTATTTTTTGACTTCTTATTGATGTGGCTTGATTTCACCAAATTAGGAAAGGACAAGATGGAGATAGGGGGATGGGAAAGGAGAAGAGTAGGAAGGGGGGTGGGTAAGGGAAGCACTAAGTCCCCACCATGGCTATCCCAAGGGGAATCCAGCGATGCATAAGATGGGCCTGGTTTTCAAGGAGTTCCAAATTTCAGTTAGGAAGACAAGACCCCTTAACATGAAAACATAAACAGATATGATAAATCATCAGGTAAGAACAAAAGATGTGGTGGGGTGTTGACTGTGGGCAGATACAGCTGGGAAAGCTTCCTGGCATTGAAGGCCTGAATGGGATCTGGATAGGTGGTGAGAACAGGGGGGTCTAGACTGGAGACTAGGCAGGAGCGAGGCAGCGGAGGCAGGACTGAGAAGGCATGTTGACTGGAGACCTGGTGACATGTACCACCATGTGAAAGGGATGGGACAGTAAAATAGAAAGAGCTTGGGTTTTGAGGCCAAGAGGACTTGTCCTTCCACTTACTAGGTGTCCTAGGACCTCAATTTTCTCACTTCTAAAATAAGGATGTTGGAAGGATGAAAAATAATAATAATAATATGGATAAAGCACTAACAGTTACTGGAGCGTCATAAGTGCTTAGAAAGTGGTAGAAAACTTTATTATATTACTACTTCTGGAAATAAAAGCACAGCATAGTAAGGAGAGAATAGGAGAATGATAACATAAAAAACAAGTTGAGGTTTCCTGAGATGAAAATGGTCAAATAAGAAAGGTACTATGTAAGGGGTGATAAAAATGAAGGAATGGATCAGAGCAGAACTATCTAAAGTGTGGTCCCTAGATCAGCCTCCCCAGCATCACCTTGGGAGCTTGTGAGAATTACAGACATTTGGCTCTGCCCCAGAACTACTTAATCAGAATTTCTGGGGGGTGGAGCTCAGCAATCTACATGTTAAGAATATCCCCAGGGGTGCCTGGGTGGCTCAGTCGGTTAAGCCTCCCACTTCAGCTCAGGTCAGATCTCATGTTCGTGGGTTCAAGCCCCGCATCAGACTCTGTGCTGACAGCTAGCTCAGAGCCTGGAGACTGCTTCCAGTTCTGTGTCTCCTTTTCTCTCTGCCCCTCCCCCTCTCATGCTCTGTCTCTCTCTGTATCAAAAAAAAATAAAACGTTTAAAAAAAAAAAAAGAAATCCCCAACCTTAAAATTTGAAAGTCCTGGTCTGGAGGAATCAGAAAAATTTCTTGGCCAAGATATTAGCTCCAAGTATATATACCTGATTCCAGTTAGCTTTGACCCAACGTTAATCTTTTCACAAGTACATGAAGGTTATTAATTTATAAAGAGAACCTTAGAGATTCTGCATGGAAAGTAAAACTATGGAAAAGGATTAAGATTGATGATAGTCACAGAATATGGGTACAGTAAGTGGGATAAGGTTATTATGTCAGTTTATATCAGTTCAATTATATTTTGCTGGTAATAAAGGTATAAATTTTGGAATTGCAAGTGATGTTGATTCATTTAAGCCACAAAACAACGCTATGTGGTGGGTATTCTTGTCATCCCCATTGTGTAGATGAGAAAAGTAAGGCAAGGAGAGGTTTACAAGGTTACATACTAATATGTGGCAGAGCCAGGGTTTGAACCCAGGTGGTGAGACTGCAGAATCCATGCTTTCAACTGCTAGACTCTGCTGCTTTCCCCCTACCATAATTTATTTAACCACTCCCTTACTATTGGACATATAGGTTGTTTCTAGTATTTCACTTTGATAAATAAACACTGTGAAGAATGTCTTCAGATAGAAGTCTTTAACCATATTCCTGATGATTTCTGTAGGACAGAGTCTCAGAACTGAAATCCTTGATCAAGGTCCACAAACAATTTTAAGGCAATTGTTTTTCAGATAATATGTAACAAGGATAGTCATTTCATCCCACTCTATAGGCATTATATTTAAAGTCTTAGTATTTTTATTTTTAATATTTATTTTTGAGAGAGAGAGAAAGAGACAGAGAGTGAGCAGGGGAGGGGCAGAGAGAGAGGGGGAGACACAGAATCAGAAGTGGGTCTAGGCTCCAAGCCCAATGTGGGGCTCAAACTCACAAACTGTGAGATCATGACCTGAGCAGAAGTCAGACATTTAACCAAATGAGCCACCCAGGCGCCCCAAGTCTTAGGATTCTTGATAAACAAATTGGCATACCATTTTTAAAAATTCTTATTTCTTTTATTCAGGGAAAGTTAAAATATTTTTATATGTCCACCAACCATGTGCTTTTCCTTATTTGAAAACTGTTAAGTCCTTTGCCCAGTTTTTTGAAACCAGTTTTAGTGTTCTTCCTATTCAATTCTATGAGCTCTTTAGGATACTGAAACTTAATCTTTTGGCATATTTGGTACAATTTTAGTTTATTTTCATTTTTAGCTATGACTTTTATACATAAGTATTTTAAATGTTTATGTAATAAAATCTATTAGTATTTTCCTTCATGCTTCTGTTACTTTTACAGTTAAAAAAGAATTCCCTCATTCCCATAAAATATCTTGTTTTCCTCCTCATAACCCCCCAAAAAGAAACTTTCCAAGTCAAAGTTGAAGCTACAATTTGATAGAGTATATCTACAGTAAGAAGTTCATTTCTTCAGAAAGCTAAAAGAGCTATGTGTGTTCACTTTTGCTGTTGGATGTCTTTTGAGTTCCATGAAACCTGCATAAGATTAAGAGACAGCCAGAGAGTGGGAAGAATAGAAGGCTAGAAATAAGTGGAGTCAGAAGTATTAATCTACTATGTCATTTGTAGTCGTGTTTTCTCTGGCAAGT
Source organism: Suricata suricatta (assembly GCF_006229205.1). Classification (NCBI taxonomy): domain Eukaryota; kingdom Metazoa; phylum Chordata; class Mammalia; order Carnivora; family Herpestidae; genus Suricata; species Suricata suricatta. The sequence goes on along the minus strand of NC_043704.1, from coordinate 67,405,568 downwards.
CATTCCACCTTTCAGTGCTCTGGATTTCTCATTTGAAAAATGGAGATGATGCGGTGTGCCTGGGTGGCTCAGTCGGTTAAGCGTCTGGCTTCGGCTCAGGTCATGATCTCACGGTCTGTGGGTTCGAGCCCTACATCGGGCTCTGTGCTGACAGCTAGCTCAAAACCTGGAACCTGTCTTCAGATTCTGTGTCTCCCTCTCTCTCTGCCCCTCCTCTGCTCATGCTGTCTCTCTATGTCTCTCAAAAATAAATAAAACATGAAAAAAATTTTTTTAAATGGAGATGATGATACCTATTCTGTTATTTCTCTTATTTATATCTTGAGAGGTTCTGAGTTAATATTAGAAAAGTAGACTGTTCTAGCAGTTTACAGTATTGAGATTTGTTCATTCATTCAGTTCCTCCATTGTACTAGTCACCATGCTGGATTCTGGGGGTTTAACACTGAATAAAGTCTGGTTGATGAGGTTGAACAATGTGTATTAGCTCATTTAAGTCTTTTAAGAACCAATGAATGGGCAAAATGAGGTGGGTGAAATGGGTAGAGGGGTTAAAAGGTACAACCCTCCAGTTATAAAATAAGCCATGGGGATGTAATGTATAGCACGGTGATTGTATTGCATATTTGAAAGTTGCTGAGCATAGATCTTAGTTCTCATCACAAGAAAAAAATGTAACTATGTATGGTGATGGAAGTTAACTAGATTTATTGTGATGATCATTTTGCACTATATACAAATACCAAATCATTATGTTGTATACCTGAAACTAATATATATGTCAATTATAACTCAATAAAAAAATAACCAATGAAGTAGGTAATATTAATAATCCCAGTTTATAGATAAGGAAACTGGAGAACAGAGAGATTAAATAACTCACCCAAGGTCACACTCATAAACTGTAGGCCCAGACAGTCTAACTCCAAAGCCCAGACTTTAAACCACTGTGCTGTACTGCCTCTCAAAAGATGATGGTGAAAATTAGATGATAATTGCAGAGTGAAACTCGGCAAATAATTCGAATATTCTCATTTTTAAGACTACGGAAAGAGAAGGCCATCTTGCCTCCTCACTATTTATATCTCTTGATGTCTCCATTGACAAATAGCACAAAATGGCTCACTTGGGCAGGGGCTTGGGGCATAGGTAGGAGCAGACCACGGTCCTGACTTGAAAGAACTCATGATCTGATGGACTGGGGGTCTGAAGCTGGGGTGGAGACCCTCAGTCTGATGGTTCCCATCTCACTGGCTTTCTCTGATCAGCTGGCAACACTCCCCTTTCCCTACCCAATCTCTTCTGCAAGTGCCATCAGACTGGAGATCTGAGTATCAAGTCTGGTCTGTTTGAGTGTGTAGTGCTAAGTTAATGCCTGACATGCAGTTGGAGCTCAACTAGTGCTTACTGAACTAAACCAAATGCTTATGTCAACTTACAGAATATTTAGAAGGACTAAATGGAGGATATGATAATATTTTTCAACCATTAACTTGAATGAAGAGGAGAAAAAGAACTTTCTAAGGACAGATCACAATTATTGTCGAGGGTCGGGGGAAATGGTTACAATATCTTGGAGCCTGCTTCTTTCTTTCTACATGAAACAACAAATTAATAAGAAACATGCTTGTTAGGAACGTCACCAACAAAAAATATGGGAGAAAGAAGTCAAACCACTTCATTTTTCATACTGTTAGTAATTTTGCTTGTATGTATGTGAAAGACTTGTTGAAAGAATAGCTAAAATTAGTCTTCTCTCTGTAGGTATCATATTACCTTTGCCCCTATCAAACTGTTAGCATTCCCCGAGGGTGGAGGAAAATAGATTTCCACCCCAGTTCCCAGGGGGAAAAAAATCAATTATGGATGAGAAACACAAAAAAGCCAATTAATTCAGGTTACTTAGCCGTATAAATCTTAATTCTTCCTGATTTTTCAGTGTAAGAAAACATCTCAGATAGGAGCTAAGCCCAAGGATACAGACCAGTTAAGTAGCTACCTTGTAGGCATTGTGTTAAACACTTTCCATATATAGTTCATTTAAACCTCACAACCACCCTTTGAAGGAGACATTATCTCTTTTACAGACATCCAAAGAATATCCACCAGTAAAAACTGAAGCTCAGAGAGGTGAGATGTGTTGCCCAAGTCACAAAGATTGGAAAGTCCACTTTCATCCAAACTCAGACTGCCTAGGGCAGAGGCAGACTTTATTTTTTTTCATTTCACACTTTACCACCTAACTCATTGGCCCTGCCTAATTATAATGTCTATTCATTTCTGCAGCTTCAAATAATTATATAATTATTCAGGTAAGTGAATCCAACATTCCGTCAGCATTTCCTAGCATCCACACTTGGGATAAAGTTCCCAGCAACTTTTCAGCAAATACTACTACACACATCTGGATTATTTTACATTTTATGAATGGATGATATGGTTACCAAGACTGCTTTACATTATAAAATAGGGACCACCTTTATCCTCTCATCCTCACTAGGTTTGATAGAAGCACCTCAGCCTGTGCATATTGGATTCTGAGGAAGCATTTGGGAAAAAAGCAGAAAAAGTTCAATCAGGCTGGTAGTGTCAGGCAAGAATAAAAACAAAATACCAGGCATGAGTGTTTGTTGTACATGCCACTTTATGATAGTGGCAAATGGATGAAGTCTAATGTTCACTCACCTTAAACAAAAAGCCTCTCAGAGATGAGAGAGACAGAGAAAGAGAATGGAATTTATTTGTTATGCATCAACTAAGCCTTCCCAATACTACCTTATTTTATAGCATAGAAGTTGTCAAAGAGTTTTCTGTTACAAAGACAGCTTTTTCTGGTACCAATCATTAAGTTCCCTGCACAGAAGCACTTCCTAGATACCTGTCCTTAGTCTTGGTTGACACCTGGCTTCCTTTCCTTTATCCTAAAGTCACTTAGATGACAGAACCAAAATATGACAGAGCAGAATCCCACTCCCCACAAGTAACAAGTAACTGAGTTTTGTGGAGATTACCTCGCAGTCATCTCAAACACTGGTTCCTTTTCTCCACGGCCACTGCTCTGGCCACCATGGTTTGGGCTATCATCATCACTGTCTGAATGGTTATAATTCTTGTAAGTGGTTTCTCTGTTCCAAACTTGCCCCCCCCTTTAATTCAGCATCCATATGCAGCCAGAATGATTATGGTCTAAACAAAAATGCTCATTATGTCTACTTAAAACCCTACAGTGGCTTCCTGTAGGGCTTGTAATGCCCTAGAGTGGCATTAGGATAAATATTGAAAAAAAATAGCTAATAATAACTATATGCATAATTTGTGCCAGGTACTACATGACTTATTTCTTGTCGGAACCTAATAAGGGAGGCACAACCTTCATAGCCATTACCTATTGAGGTCAAGTTACTTAACCAAGGCCCCACATCTGGAAAGTGGCAGAACCGTGACTCAAACCTGGGTTTGTATAACTTCAGAGTGCATATTTTAACCACCAAGCTGTCCTTGGGATGGCATGCAGGTTCTCTGTGACCTGGCCTGCCCACCACTCTGGCCTCATCTCTTCATGAGTTCCTCTTTGCTCCTTATGATCAGCTCTTTGAGCTGCTTGCAGGTCCTGCACCTTGGTATGCTATTTCACACTTCTGTTTTTGCACATAAATCCCTTCTATAATGCCCTCTTCCTTTTGTTTATCTTGTGGAGTGTCTCGTCTTTCAAGATTCATCTCAAGTGTTAACTCCTCCATGAACCTTTCTTCAACCCTCCTCTCTTTGGTAGAATTGACTACTCTGCTCCCTGTGTATCACTGCACCTTAATTATGCTTTCATTATGGCGACCACAACACTTTCCTATCCTTACATGAATAAATGATTCTCCCCTCGTAGACTTTTATGAATTCCTTAAATGTTGAGACCCTGTCTTACTAATCCATTTTATCCATAGTATCTAGCACAGTGCTTGTCTTATAGAAAGTTTACTGCAAATATTGTTGAATGAGTAAAAATATTTGTTTCTACATGAAGTATGCTGTTTGGTCAGAGCACTCCAGGCCAACACATTGTGAGATTTGTATTACTTTTACTTACAGATTCAGTGCACTTAGTAACTTTTTTTCTTTACTGAAAGACAATATAAAACTCTGAAGAGGTACCCGCAGCTTTAGGGTAACTAAACATTTTGACATCCTCCCAAATAGAGCAGCAGATAGGAGTGGAGAGAAGATATTGTAGTCTACCTGCCACACTTCATTTCACTTGAGAAAGTACTGGGAAAATGATAACAATGAGTTGTCACTGTACCAGCCCAATTTGGTATGGCAGTTACATACATATCTACCTCTGCAATGGGAACACGGTTGGTTCACATCTGAATCACATACTTTATGCATAATAAAATATGCACATACATTATGCATAATAAAATAAACTGATTAAAGTGAAATTAATTTAAATAATTTAAAAACAAGAATAACAGCAGTAGAAAGCCATGACCAACTCAAGACAGCATAAATGATGCTGTGTTAACAAGGAATATCTTCCCAAATTCCAGAAATACCAATTCTACATGTCTACACATGCCATAAGGCAAACACTATGGCAGCAAGACTTCTTGATTACTAGCTTACTAGCAGCCAAATGAAATGTCTAGCCAATACATTCAGGTCCCATCTCAAAACCATTTATATCTCCAGTATTTCCACCTACTCTTGAACCTCAGCTCAAGGGAAACTTCCTTGAGAAAGACTTCCTTGGTCTTTGCAGTATAGTCTATATACACCCTCACAGAACTAACATTCTTTTCTTCAGGAAGCTTATCTTAGTTTAAAAAAAAATTCAGTACGTTTTGATTTTACTACCAGTTGCCTCCCCAAAGCATCGATAAGTTCCAGGAGATCAGAGATCTTGTCTGGTTTTATTCACCACTTTTCCCCCAGTGGCTGACACATAGCCGGGCACTCTATAAACATTATGAATGAATGAATGAATGAATGAATGAATGAATGAATGAATGAATGAATAGAATGATTGCTTCACCTCTTATTCATTGTCCAGTTCACTTAAGAATTATACTTGATTCCTTCGGAAATACAAATCAAAACCATGATGAGATCCCACCTCACACCTGTCAGGATGGCTAAAATTAACAACATAGGAAACAACCGATGTTGGTAAAGATGTGGAGAAAAGGGAAGCTTCTTACACTGTTAGTGGGAATGCAAACTGGTGTAGCCACTCTAGAAAACATGGAGATTCCTCAAAAAGTTATAAATAGAACTACTCTATGATCCAGCAATTGCACTACTAGGTATTTACCTAAAAGGTAAAAAAAAATACAGATTTGAAGGGGTACATACACCCTGATGTTTAAAGTAGCATTATCAACAATAGCTAAACTATGGAAAGAGCCCAAATGTCCATCAACTCATGAATGGATAAAGAAGACGTGGTATGCATATACAATGAAATTTTTAAAAATGTTTATTTATTTTGAGAGAGAGCAAGAGAGCATGAGTGGGTAAGGGGCAGAGAGAGAGAGGGGGAAAGAGCAAATCCCAAGCAGGCTCTGTGCTGGCAGTGCAGAGCCCGACGTAGGGCTCAATCTCATGAACCTTGAAATCATGACCTGAGCCAAAACTGAGTGTTGGATGCTCAACCAACTGAGTCACCCAGGAGCCCCTACAATGGGATATTACTCAGCTATAAAAAAAATGATATCTTGCCATTTGCTACTGCATGGATTGAGCTAGAGTATATGATGGTAAGCCAAAGAAGTCAGAGAAAGACAAATATCATATGATTTCACTCATATGTGGAATTTTAGAAACAAAACAGATGAACATGTGGGAGGGAGGAAAAAGGGAGAGGGAAACAAACCGTAAGAGACTCTTAAAGAGAACAAACTGAGGGTTGATGGAGGGAGGTGGATGGGGAATGGGCTAAACGAGTGATGGGCATTAAGGAGGGCAGTTATTATGATGAGCACCAGGTGTCATATGTAAGTGATGAGTCACTGAATTCTACTCTTGAAACCAATATTGCACTCTATATTGACTAGTAGTATTTAAATAAAATTTTGAAAAGAAAAAAACCCCCAAATTCCTTATGAGACTCAAGCTGGTACTCAGTTCATTCCTCCTCATTATTTACCTACCCTACCACAAGGATCAGTCCTTATTTTCTAATCCATTCTCCTCCAACCTCCATTCAAAAAGGCTTCTTAGAAGGGGCGTCTTCTAACCAACCTGAACTTTCTGACATATGTGGGACCCAGGTCTAGGTCATGCAACATGAAAAAAATGAATAAAAGAAGGAAAATGTAGTGACTTGGAGTACCTATTAAGTTATTTTAAACATTCCACATAACTCCTAAAAACTTACTATTTCAGTAAAAACAACTTAAAGCACTCATATTTTATCAGATAGATTAAAATGGATTTATTTGCTGATTTTTTTCCATTTCTCAGTGTATTTTGGCCTTGCATATAGTAAAAACCTTGGAACAGAGTTGATTGTGCTGATTGTTGGCAGAAGTAAGCCACATGTGTGGTCTTTTAGCAGAATTATCTGGAGATTGTTCCTAAATGACAGGGCCCTATGCTCCAGGATTATTCTCCACTCAAGTCTTGGCCTGCTCCTCCTTTCTACTTCTCTGTTCCCCTCTAATTCTTCTATGTCTTCCCCTCCTGGTAGTCTGCCACAAAGCTATGTCCCTGAGCCCCTTTACAAGTATAAAACATCCATTTTCTGAGATTCTTACAGAGAAGGGATACTATGCCTGCCACTCTGTTGGTCCTGGGTGGAGAAGGGACAGGCAGTGTAACAGAGTAATTGGCCAAGTTCTGATTTCTGGAATAGGAACTAGTGAGGTGTTAATTCCTGGAAATCTAGTGCATTTTAGGAAACAGGTTTCATTAATTCTCCTCAGTACCAGACTCTACTTAAATCACACTTGGAAAGACTAGTTTAAGGGAAAGAACAGACAGTATGCACTCAACATGGATCCTTCCCTAATGCTGGGACAGTTAAGGAAAGTAAATCAAATGTCCTGGTATCCTGGTAGTGGGCTCCCTACCCCAAGGGCCACCCCAGTGAAAGACTTTGAAGATAGCAGGGGTGGTGCCAGTTGGGAACACTGGAGATTATAGGGTGTGGGCAGTGGCAGTGATGTCATTTTACTTGGGTACTTTCATTAGGCAGGTGGGATAAAGAATCAAAAGGAGGGGACAGAACAAGAGAGAAAGGATATGAGTAAAAACAATGAGGTATAAGTAGATACCAATGCTAGTATAAATAATATCTCTTTTGCACTGTTTGATTTAAAAATCGGGTGCCTGTGTGGGAGGGACTCTTGATTTCAGTGGAGGTCATGATCTCCAGTTGCTGAGATGGAACCCTTTCTCAGGCTGTAGACTGACAGCACAGGAAGGAGCCTGCTTGGGATTCTTTTCTCCCTTTCACTCACCTTCTTTCTCTGCCCCTCACTGCCCGCCCTCAAAATAAATAACCTTAAAAAAAACCCATATTGAAATTATATCTTAAAAATCATTTTGAAAATAATAAAAACTACATCTTTTTTCTTCTTCTCCTTTGTCTTCAAGACACCTGGAGACTTGGGCCAAGGAAGACGGGCTCTTCCTTAAATATCCCAAGACACTAGAAAGCTGCCTGTTGCCTTGTTAACACACGGAAAGGTGTGTGTTCTTTCTGACTGCGCCGCAGGCAGAAACAAGGCGCAGGCACAAGACACTACCCACAGTCCCTGTCTTGGTACGCACTTCTGTTCATCAGACCAGGCGACCCCCAGCTCCTTCTGGGGGTAACTGAACAGTCTGGGCCTGGGCCCAGGAAGGCTTTGGTCTTGTAACCTGGTCCTGACTTTGCCACGCAGACCCGCACCCGGTTTCCCGGGGGCTGAGGTGCTCCTGCGTGCACCCTTCCTTTGGCTCCTGAGCCCTTGCAGTCCCTGGACCCCTCCACTGCCCGTCCTGCGTTGGGGTGTTTTCCAACCCCCCACCCCCACCCCGACCTTGGTCCTACCTGCCGCCCTGGCCAGTGGTCCCTCACCAGGGGCAGTATCGGCCCGTCATCTGTGGGTCTACAGGAGAGTAGGTTGAAAGTTGAGCTAAGGACGCCACGCAGGCCAAGCTCCCGATGCCAAGGTCACGGTCTCGGAGAGGCGCGAGCTGTTGGTCCGGCCACAGCAGCCCCCATCCCCCCTCCCCAACCCCACCCTCGCAGACCCCTGGGCAGTAGCCGCGGCCCGGCCTCGGAACTCCGCCCCTCCCCCGCTCCCCGCCCGCCTGCAGGCTCAGGGTCCCAGACTGCGGAGCCCAGCTCCCTTCGGAGCCCACCTGCCGGCCGCTCTGTAACCTTGCACCCCTGGCAGCCCCAGCACCCTCACCGTCTTCCCAGTCCACATGGAGCTGCGCTAACTCCTCTGGAGCCCAGCGCCGAGGGCGCGTCTTTTCTTTCCCGGGGGCCACTCGTTGGGTCTGGTTCCCGGGCACCGCGTGCCCCACGCTCGGGTCCTCTCCAGTCCTGTCGGCGCTGGGAATTCCTGGACCCCAGATCCTGCTCCTGCAGTCGGAGAGAACCCCTTCCTTCCTTCCTTCTTGGAAATGGAAAGAGGCTTAAGACGGTGGGGGCTTACGACTCCACCAATGTTCTCTGTGCCAAGAGTGGGAAACTTTTTTTTGATAAAAGGCCAGAGAGTTACAGCAAAATAAATAGAAACCCCATGCTCAAATTCTTACTCATTCTGCAAGACTCAGGTCACGCGCTGCCTACGCTGGGAGACTTTCTCGGTGCCCGCAAACACCTCCCTCCTCTCTTCTGTCCACTCTCCGCGCCAAAGGGCTCTCGGTCCTCCTCGTCCAGAAGCAGGCACCGGTAGCGTGTCATTTCCTGTACGGAACCGACCCTGCGCTCCTGGAAAACCGGGACCCACCTGTCTGGCTCATCCCAGTCCCTGTTCTCTGGCAGGACGCCCGCCATCTATCAGGCGCTCGAATATTTTTTGAGTAAGGGGGAAAATTAACTTCTTTTGTAGAAACCCAGTTTTTTTTCTTTTTACCCTCAAACAACACGTACTGCTTTGGGTGAGCAGCTTGCTAGTCTCTATAAAGAGCCACGAAAATTATTATCCCTTTGATGCAGTAATTTCATTCTTGGGGAAATTTCCAGAACAAAATAATGTTCATGTGCAGATGTTCATAGCAGGATTTTTTAAAAACATAAGATAATAGTAATAAAAAAAACACTAAGGCAAATAAACAAAGGCCAACTGTCAACAATAGGAAATTGGTTAAATAAATTATGGGAGGGAACTTAATGAGATATTACACAATCCTTAAAAATGAAAGACATCAGGGCAGGAGTGCTCAATATGTTTTTTAGAACAAGAGGGGGTATTTACTTTTAAAGCAAAAAAAAAAAAAGAAAATATGAAGTAAAATGATGAAGTGTTTGCAAAATAACATTAAGCCAAAAGAGTAAAAAGTTGCATAGTTACTAAGCTTAACTTCAAGTAACAATGCAGATTTCTTCTCTGTAAAATAGGGATAATACTCACCTTAAGGGATTCTTGGAGTATTAAATGTTATTAAATATTTGGGGGAAATGCCTGATACATATTGGATACTCAGCCCAAAATTTCCATTTTCTTACTTCAAAGGAGCATAGACTCACATCTAGACTCTCACATCCTAATCATACCCCAGTTTTGCCCATTGATTTACTTTCCTTCCAATGAGCACAAGGAGAGGTAAAGAAATGTTCAAACACCAGGATAAAGTGAAGAGGAGAATCTAGTTAATAAGAATAACTTGTTGGAATGAGTACTGGGTGTTATATGTAAGTGATGAATCACTGAATTCTACTCCTAAAGCCAATTTTGCACTGTACATTAACTAACTAAAATTTGAAAAAAAAAAAAAAAAGCCAAGTCCTCCCTCAGGCCCAAAACCCCAGCAGTACAAATTCATAGTGGGGGATTTGGTTCAGTAGCAGTCTGTATTAAAATTTCCTAAAGACCATACAACCTAGTCAGTTCCCAAAGGCTGAATTAATTCAACTCTAAAACTGAATGATGCCGCAGTCTTAGGCTGAATTAATACTTCTCAGTGATCAGCTTACACCTGGGCATAATGTTCAATTGTCTTTAAGAAAGTATCACTCTGAAGAGCTATTATTACATTTTACAGATGAAGAGGCGGAAACTTACAGCAGTTAGGAGATGGCGGAAACATGACCAGCCAAGGTGTTCGGCTGTTTTGCCAGTGGGTCTCAGAGTGTACATCTCCCACTAGAGGTACAGTAGATGGTTTTGAGTGGTATACAGTTGGTGACATTGTTCTTTTCCTGAGGGAGGGAGAGAAAGGGCAGGAAGGGGGACGCACAGACATTAAATAACTGGATCACCTGATGAAAAAATTTATGTCCTTTTCTGTTCTCTTGATTCTATGGATTATTTCTAAGAAGAACTATCATTTTTTGTGATTCTTTGTCTTTACACCTCTCTAACACTTGCTAATCTGTTTTAACAAAAACAAAGCCTGCCTCGGGCGTAGCACCTTCGCTAGGCAACAGTTCCTAAGTAGAATTTAATATCATCACTTTCTCTTCCTTCTGATATCATTCCTTACACTGTTAATTTCTAATTGATGCAGGCTTTCCACTTACGAGGTGATGTAGTTTCCATTTAGGTCAATTTACTTATGTAAGAAAATTGGGTAATTTTCAAAGAAAGATATTAAAGGACAAATAAGACCCAACGATATTTGGATATAGGAGAAATGGCAAAATAATGAAGGCGGTACACAGATGCTTGACATTTAGGAAATCCTGCCTCACACTCCATTATGACCAGTGAATGGAAGGTATGGTGGGGCAGGTTTCAGTTGAAAAGAATGGGTAGTTTGCTGCTTTAGGGGGAAATGCTCTTAATACATCTGTTAAGTCCATCTGGTCCAGTGTATCATCCAAATCCATTGTTTCTTTGTTGATCTTCTGCTTAGATGATCTATCCATTGCTGTAAGTGGGGTGTTAACGTTCCCTTCCATTATTGTAGTATTATCAGTGAGTTTCTTTAAGTTTGTTACTAATTGATTTATATATTTGGCTATTTCCATGGTGGGGACATAACTATTTACAGTTGTTCAATCTTATCTTCTTGTTGGATAGCCCCCAGGATTATAACATAGTGTCCTTCTTCATCTCCTATTACAGTCCTTATTACAATCTAGTTTGTCTGATATACGTATGCCTACTTCAACTTTCTTTTGATGCCCATTAGCATGAAAGTATGGTTCTCCAACCCCTCACTTTCAATCTGGACGTATCTTTGGGTCTAAAATGAGTCTCTTACAGGCAGCATATCAATGGGTCTTGTTTTTTGTCCATTTTGATACTTTATGTCCTTTGACTGGAGCATTTCAAGCTGTATTACAAAGCTGTACTCATTAATACAGTATAATACGGGCACAAAAACAGACACATAGATCAGTGGAGCAATATAGAGAACCCAGAAATGGACCCACCACTATACTGTCAACTGATTTTTCACAAATCAGGAAAGAACATCCACTATAAAAAAGACAGTCTCTTCCACAAACAGTATTGGGAAAAATGGACAACGACATGCAGAATGAAACTGGACCACTTTCTTACACAATACACAAAAAAATTCAAAATGGGTGAAAGACCAAAATGTGAGACAGGAAACAATCAAAATCATAGAGGAGAACACAGGCAGCAACCTCTTTGACCTCAGCCACAGCGACTTCTTACTAGACACATCTCTGGAGGCAAGAGAAACAAAACAAAAATGAGTTATTGGGACTTCATCAAGATAAAAATATTGTGCACAGTGAAGAAAACAATCAACAAAACTAAAAGACAACCCACAGAATGGGAGAAGATATTTGCAAATGACATATCTGCTAAAGGGCTAGTATCCAAAATCTATAAAGAATGATCAAATTGAACATCCCCCAAACAAATAATCCAGTGAAGAAATGAGCAGAACACATGAACAGATACTTCTCCAAAGGAGACATACAAATAGCTAATAAACACATGAAAAAATGCCCAACATCACTCATCATCAGGAAAATACAAGTCAAAAACACAGTGAGACACCTCCTCTCAGCTGTAAGAATGCCTAAAATTAACAACTGAGACAAAAACAGATGTTGGTGAGGATGTGAAGAAAGGGGAACCCTCTTGCACTCTGGAAAACAGTGTGGAGGTTCCTCAGAAAGTTAAAGAGAGAACTACCCTATGACCCAGCAATTGCTAGGTGTTTATCCAAAGGATACAAAAATACCAATTTGAAGGGACACATGCACCCCAGTGTGTATAGCAGCACTATCAACAATAGCCAAATTGTGAAAAAGAGCCCAAATGTCCAGTGACTGATGACTGCATAAAGAAGAGGTGGTGTATAAACGCGCACGTGCCTGTGTGTGTATATATATACATATGTACATATATATATACACACACACTGAAATATTACTTAGTCATAAAAATAATGAAATCTTGCCATTTGCAACAACATGGGTGGAACTAGAGGGTATTATGCTAAATGAAATTAGTCAGAAAAAGACAAATACCATATGATTTCACTCATATGTGGAATTTATGAAACAAAACAGATAATATAGGGGAAGGAAAGGAAAAATAAAATAAGATAAAAACAGAGAGAGAGGCAAACCATAAAAGACTCTTAATTATAGAGAACAAACTGAGGGTTGCTAGAAGGGAGGTGGGGGGGGATGGGCTAGATGGGCGATGGGCATCAAGGAGGGCACTTGTGATGAGTGCGGGGTGTTATATGTAAGTGATAAATCACTAAATTCTACTCCTGAAATCAATACTGCACTATATGTTAACTAACTTAAATTTAAATAAAATCTTGGAAAGAAAACTAAATAATGGGAACTGTCTGACAATCAGAGCTGTCTGGGAAGATTTGAAAGGGCTGCCTTAGATGTGTTTACCACATTCTCTTCCCTCAAAGGGTTGACGTGGAGGTTAGGTGCCTGCTTGTCACTAATGATGCCATGGGAGGTCAAATACTAGATAGGTTATAAGCTTTGCAGTTCCTGCCAACCAGGAGAATCTGAGATTCTTGACCTCAGATCTTCCCAAGGACCTGACCACTGGAGAGACTGCATTTTGAAGTGAATTACATTAACTCCCCTTGAGAACAAATCCCAACGAAGGGTTCCAAGTGAGCTTAGAGCAACAGCAGCACTAATGTGACTATTGTATTATATATGGAACACTAGCAGATTATTCTCAAGGTAATTGCTTGGAAGAGATAACATTTGGGGGGATTTGAAAATGTTAGGGTCTTTGCTTACAATTCAATCATTTGCTCTTTAATTATACTTTCTTCTGGTGTAACCTCTATTCATAACCATCCCCAAGAAGGCTGCCCTTCCTTCTTTCAAATATCAGCTTCTATTTGAGAAGTGTCTGTTCAAGTCTTCTGCCCATTTCTTCGCTGGATTATTCATTTTTGGGGTGTGGAGTTTGGTGAGTTCCTTGTAGATTTTGGATACTAGCCCTTTACCCAATATGCCATTTGCCACTATCTTTTCCCAATCTGTTAGTGCCTATTAGTTTTTTTTTTTTATTGTTTCCTTTGCAGTGCAGAAGCTTTTTATCTTGATGAGGTCCCAATAGTTCATTTTTGTTCTTGATTCTTTTGCCTTTGGGGATGTGTCAAGTAGGAAATTGCTGTGATTGAGATCAAGGAGGCTGTTTCCTGCTTTCTCCTCTAGGATTTTGATGGCTTTCTGTCTCACATTCAGGTCCTT
>NC_043704.1:67373958-67391646 GCF_006229205.1 Suricata suricatta | reverse complement strand
GTTTCATTCTTCTGCAAGTTGCAGTCCAGCTCTGCTGGGGATCTACCCAAGGGATACAGAAGTGCTGATGCATAGGGGCACATGTAACCCAATCTTCATAGCGGCACTTTCTACAATAGCCAAATCATGGAAAGAGCCTAAATGTCCATCAACTGATGAATGGATCAAGAAGATGTGGCGTATATATATACAATGGAGTATTACATGGCAATAAGAAAGAATGAAATCTGGCCATTTGTAGCAAAATGGATGGACCTAGAGGGAGTCATGCTAAGATAAATAAGTCACGCAGAGGAGGACAGATACCATATGTTGTCACTCAGAGGTCTAACAGGAGAAATCTAATAGGAGACCATGGGAAGGGGGGAAAAAGAATTGGGGAGAGGGAGGGAGGCAAATCATGACAGACTTTCGAATGCTGAGCACAAACTGAGGGCTGAAGAGGAAGGGGGGAAAGGAGGGCGAAGTGGTAACAGAGGGGGGCATTTGTGGGGAAGAGCACTGGGTGTTATATGGAAACCAAATTGGTAATAAACTATTAAAAAAAAAAAGAGAAAAGAAAAAAGAAAAACCAAATATCAGCATCTCTCAGACTCAGGCTTCATTTTGTGTGGTCTGCTTACCCCAAATTAGCTGCCACTGCTGTTCATTTTAACCCATTTTGACCAGTATAAAAATGCATGTATGGTGAAAAAGGTACACAGCAGATAAAAAGTTACTTTGGTGTAGGAAATTTACTTTGCGACTGCGTGGCCTAAAAATTCATTATGTACAGGATCATGATCTGACTGCCTTAAAGCTCCAGAATGTTTGGCACATGCAGTATCTTAGAGGTCCCCCAGCCCATTGCTTCTAAGGGCAGGAATTCTCTTAGGATCTTATATGGCAGGTAAGCTGCAAGGAGAAGAACATTCAGATGTCAACATACACATACACACACACCCCTCTGGATTTTTTACTGGGATTACATTGAATATGTAGATCATTTTGAAGAACATTGATATCTCATAGTTAGACTTGCAATCTGCAAACATGACATATTCTTCCATTTAGTCAAGTCTTCTTTAATTTCTCTCACTAATAATTTATAGTTTTCTGTGTATAAGTTTTACATATATTTTGCTAGATTATTCCTAGGTATTTGGTGATTTTTGGATACAATTGTACTTGGCATCATTTTAAAACTTCATTCTTAATTGTTTGTTGCTGATACTTTGCTGTATTTCTCTTCTTAGGATATATCATCTCTCATCACCTGTCATATTTATGTGTTGTTGTCTATCTCTCTTACAAAATGAGAATAGAGATTTTGTCGATTAAAAAATTTTTTTAGTGTTTTATTTATTTTTGAGACAAAGGGAGACAGAGCATGAGTGGGGAGGGGCAGAGAGAGAGGGAGACACAGAATAGGAAGCAAGCTCCAGGCTCTGAGTTGTCAGTACAGAGCCTGATGCGGGGCTCAAACCCATGAATGTGAGATCATGACCCAAGCTGAAGTCAGATGCCCAACGAACTGAGCCACCCAGGTGCCCCGATTTTGTCCAATTTGATCACTGCTTTATTCCCAGTGCCTCAAACAATTCTAGGCACATAATAGGTGCCATAAATATTTGTTGACTTGAATTGACTTATATTGAACTGAAACCTTCGTGCAACCCATACTTCCTTCCTCTAGAACAATACAGAATAAGTCTCTTTCTTGTACTTGCTGGCTCTTCTACTGTTCCCCATCAGAACTTCCTTCCCAAAGCCAAGTGCTTCCGTTCCTTCAGCAGTTCCTCAAAGGCAAGTTTTAAGACTCTAGCATCATATTGTCTTCATTCCTTAGTATGAGCTCTGGTATGCCAATGTTCCCTTAAAATCTGGGTTCCCAGACTGATTTGATTGATGCATATGGTAAATTTGGACTATTACTAGCCTGAGGTGGGTTATTTTTATTTGCTCTGCAACAATATTGATGTACAGTAAGGTGTGGTCAAGCAATATCCTGAGCCTGTATTTTTGAAATAAAGTTCAGTTATTTTAACATAAATACAGAACTTTGGCCAAGGGTAGTTATACCTTGAAGCTAATAAAGTTTAAACATCAGAATCCTTCATTTGTATGGCTCCTGTGAATCTGCACAGGAGTGCTGGGGGGTTAAATAAAGGACCCAAATCAAGCTGTAGTGATTTATTTATCACACTAATAAATACTGTATTCATAATGTTGCATTTTTAATTTTTAAAATTAATTTTATTTATTAATTTCCCCATTTTATTGAGATAAAATTGACATAATATTGTGTGAGTTTTAGGTATATGTAAATATGAAGTGATATATATTTATATTGTGAAATGAC
Organism: Suricata suricatta; assembly: GCF_006229205.1. Lineage (NCBI taxonomy): Eukaryota > Metazoa > Chordata > Mammalia > Carnivora > Herpestidae > Suricata > Suricata suricatta. The sequence continues at coordinate 67,389,305 of NC_043704.1, read as the reverse complement.
CACCACAAGAAGTTTAGTTAACATCTATCACCATATAGTTACATATTTTTTTTCCTGTGATGAGAACTTTTAAGGTCTGATCTCCTAGCAACTTTCAACTCTGTAGTGCAACACTGTTAACTATAGTGACCGTGCTGTACATTACAGCCTCAGAATTTATTTTCTAATTGGAATGGGTTGTAACTTTTTGTTTGACCGTATTTGCCCATTTTACCCTGCCCTGCCTCTGGCAACCACGAATCTGTTCTTTGTATCTATGAGTTTGTCAGGGGGCAGGTTTTGGTGAGTTTTCCCCCCCTATAGAGTCCATATATAAATGAGATATACAGTATTTGTTTTTCTCTGATTAACTTCACTTAGCATGACACTCTCAGGGCTTTTCCATGTCACAAATTTCAGAATTTCCTTCTTTTTGTAGCTGAATAACATTCCATTGTATATGTATACTACATCTTTATGCATTTTTTTGTTGTTGATGGACACATAATTGTTTCCATGTCTTGGCTATTGTAAATAATGCTGCAGTGAACATGGGGATACCGATATCTTTTTGAGATGGTAATTTAATTTCCTTTGGAAACATACCAGAAATGGAATTGCCGGATTATATGATAGTTCTATTTTTCAATTTTTGAGGAGCTTCTATTCTGTTTCCCATAATAGCTACACTTGGGAAATGTCCTTTTCTCTATATCCTCACTGACTCTCATTATCTCCTATCTTTTTGGTAATAGCCATTCTAACAGGTGTGAAGTGATATGTCATTGTGGATTTGAAATACATTTCCCTGATAATTAATGATGTTCCTGTTGGCTGTCTGTATGTGTTTTTTTTTTTTTTTTTGGAAAAATTCAGGTCTACTCAGGTCATCTTATCTGAAGTTGTGTTGTATACCTGAAACTAATATAATGTTTTATATTAATTATGCCTCAGTTGAGAAAGAGAAAGAGAATAGCTAGAGAAAAGCAACTCATCACATACAAGGGATCCTCAATAAGATTAAAAGCTGATATAATTCAGGGCGCCTGGGTGGCTCAGTCAGTTGAGTGCTTGACTTCAGCTCAAGTCATGATCTCATGGTCAGTGAGATTGAGCCCTGTGTAGGGCTCTGTACTGACAGCTCAGAGCCTGGAGCCTGCTTCAAATTCCGTGTCTCCCTCTCTCTCTGCCTCTGCCCTGCTTGTACTCTGTTTCTATCTTTGTCTCAAAAATAAAATAAAAACATTATAAAAAAGAGCTGATAAAATTCTCAGAAGCTATAGAAGTCAGAAGGCAGAAGGATGACATACTCAAAATTCTCAACTAAGAATTCTATATTCAGTAAAATTATACTTCAAAGCCAGAGAAGAAATTAAGGTGTTCCCAGATAACAAAAAGTGAGAGACCTGTCCAGAAGAAATACTCTTTGTTATGATGAACACCAGTGTTGTATTACTAAAGTATTTAATCACTAAATTCTACACCTGAAACTAATATTACAGAGAAAGACAGATATCATATGTTTTCATTCATATGTGGATCTTAAGAAACTTAACAGAAGACCATGGGGGAAGGGAAGGGAAAAAATAGTTTCAGAGAGGGAGGCAAACCATAAGAGACTCTTAAATAGAGGAAACAAATTGACAGTTGATGGGGCGGCAGTTGGGAGAGGTGGGGGAAATGGGTGATGGGCACTGAGGAAGGCACTTGTTGGGATGAGCACTGGGTGTTGTATATAAGGATGAATCACAGGAATCTTCACCCAATAACAAGAGCACACTGTATACACTATATGTTAGCCAACTTGACAATAAATTATATATATTAAAAAACTTCCTACAGGGAAATGTCCAGGCACAAATGACTTCACAGATTAATTATACCAGATGTTTAAAAAAGAATTAATACCAATTCCTCACAGACTTTTCCCAAACAGAAGAGGAGGAAAGACTTTACAACTCATTTTATGAAGCTATTATTACTCTGATACCAAAAGCATTCAAAGACACCACAAGAAAACTACAGATCAGTATCCTTCATGAATATAAAAACAAAATCTTCAGCAAAATACTAGCAAACCAATCCAGCAACATATATAGAGGATTATATACCACGAACAACTGGATTTATCCCAGTGATACAGGGTTGGATTAGCATCTGAAAATCAATTATTGTAATATGCCATATTATTGAAATAAAGAACAAAAACTGCATGCTCATTTCCACAGATGCAAAAAAAAAGCATTTGACAAAAACCAACACAATTTCATTAACAAACACTGAACAAACTAGGAACTAAGGAAGAGAACTTTCTTAGCCTGACAAAATAATTTTTGAAATATCCACAGCTATCATCATATATAAAAAATGAAAGACTGGTTCTTTAGATAAGGAACAAGATAAGTATGTCTGTTCTCACCCCTTCTATTTAACATTGTTCTGGAGAGTTTAGTGAGGGCATTTAGGCAAGAAAAATAAATTAAAATGGGGCACCTGGGTGGCTCAGTCGGTTAAGCCTCCGGCTTCGGCTCAGGTCAGATCTCACGTTCGTGGGTTCAAGCCCGCGTCAGGCTCTGTGCTGACCGCTAGCTCAGAGCCTGGAGCCTGCTTCCAATTCTGTGTCTCCCTCTCTCTCTGCCCCTCCCCCTCTCATGCTCTGTCTCTCTCTGTATCAAAACTAAATAAAACATTAAAAAAAATAAAAAAAAATAAATTAAAAAAATTCAGGTTGGAAAGAAGGAAGTACAACTATCTTATACAAGATCTTGTACATAAAAACAAAACTAAGAAATCAATAAAAATTATAAGAATGAATAAGTGAGTTCAGCAAGGTTGCTAAATACATAATAAATATTCAAAATACGTGCATTTCTATACACCAACAATAAACAATCTGAAATGAAATTAAGAAAAATTCCATTTTTTCAATATGATTAAAGAAAGAGAAATACTTAGTAATAAATTTCAGCAAAACAGGTGTACTCTGAAAATAAGAAAACATAGTTGAAAAAAATTAAAGAAAACCTCAATACATGAAAAGAGACCTCATGTTCATGATTCAGAAGAACTAATATTTTTAGGATGGTAATACTCCCCAAATTGGTCTACAGAGTCAATGTAATCCTTATCAGAATCCCAGCTGACTATAAAGATTGATGAGTTGATTCTAAAATTCATATGGAATAGCAAGGCAATTAGAATAGTCAAACAGTTTTGAAAAAGAAGAGGGGCACCTAGGTGGCTCAGATGGTTAAGTGTCTGACTGTGGCTCAGGCCATGATCTCACATTTTGTGGGTTTGATCCCTGCATCAGGATCTGTGCTGACAGCTCAGAGCCTGGAGCCTGCTTCATATTCTGTGTCTCTTTCTCTCTCTGCCTCTTGCCTGCTCGTGCTCTGTCTCTCTCTGTCTCTCAAAAATAAATAAATGTTAAAAGAAATAATTAAAAAGAAGAATAAAGTTGAGGACTTACATTTCTTGATTTCAAAACTTACTACAAAGCTATGGTCATCAAGATCATGTACTAACTACTGCCATAAGGATAGACATACAGATCAATGGAATAGAATGGAGAGTCCAGAAATAAACCCATGAATCTGTGGTCAACTGATTTCTTTTCTTTTTCCTTTTTCAATTATTTATTTAAATTGCAGTTAGTTAACACACAGTGTAATATTAGTTTCAGGTGTAGAATTTAGTGACTCATTACCTACGTACAACACTCAGTGCTCATCACAAGTACCCTGTTTAGTACTCATTGCCCATTTAACCCATCCTTCTCCTACCTCCCTTCCAGCAACCCTCAGTTCTCTATAGTTAAGAGTCCATTTTCAGGACGCCTGGGTGGCTCAGTCGGTTAAGCATCCAACTTTGGCTCAGGTCATGATCTCACTGTTCTGTGGGTTTGAGCCCCGCGATGGGCTCTGTGCTGACAGCTAGCTCAGAGCCTGGAGCCTGTCTTCCGATTCTGTGCCTCCCTCTCTCTCTGACCTTCCTCTGCTCATGCTGTGTGTCTCTCTCTCTCTCAAAAATAAATAAAACATTTAAAAAGTTTTTAAAAGAGTCCATTTTCTGGTTTGCCTCTCTATTTTTTTACCCTTATGTTCTTCTGTTTTGTTTCTTAAATTCCACATATGAGTGAAATCATATGGGATTTGACTTTATCTGAGTGATTTACTTCATTTAACATAATTAATACTCTCTAGCTCCATCCACATCATTACAAATGGCAAGATTTCATTCTTTTTGATGGCCAAGTTAATATAATATTCCATCACACACACACACACACACACACACACACACACACCACATCTTCTTTATCCAGTCATCAGTAAACGGACATTTAGGCTCTCTTCATAATTTGGCTACTATTGATAATGCTGCTATAAACATCAGGGTGCATATATCCCTTCAAATAGTATTTTTTGTGCCCTTTGGGTAAATACCTAGTAATCAACTGCTTTTTGACAAAGATGCCAATACCATTCAACAGGCGAAAGAATAGTCTTGTCAACAAATGCTGCTGAGAAAATAGGATGGCATTGCAAAAGAATGAAGGTAGATCCACCATATAGAACAGTTAATTTAAAATAGATCAGAGACCTGAATAAGAGCTAAAGTTATAAAGCTCTTAGAAGAAAACACAGGAGTAATGATCAGTTAAGCATATAAAAAGATGCTCAACATCATCAGTCATTTGGGAAATGTAAATCAAAACCACAATGAGATACAACATCATACTCACTAAAATGACTATGATAAAACATGAATGGTAATGTGTTGATGAAGAGTTGGAGAAATTGGCATTCTCATAAATTGCTGGTGGGGATGTAAAATGGGTGTAATCACTTTAGGAAACAGTGTGACAGTTCCTTAAAATATTATAGAGTTATCATATGACCCAGTGGCAGGTATGTGTAAGTGTAACTGTATATACCTATATACTAGGTACATGCCCAAGAGAATTGAAAACAGATGTCCACCTGAATAGACACTTTTCCAAAGAAGACATCCAGATGTCCAACAGACACATGAAATGATGCTCAATGTCACTCATCATCATGGGAATACAAATCAAAGCCACACTGAGATACCACCTCACATCAGTCACAGTGGAATGTGGAGAAATGGGAACCCTCTTGGGAACAGTGGGAACCCTGTAAACTGGTGCAGCTGCTTTGGAAAACAGTGTGGAGGTTGCTTAAAAAATTAAAAATAGAACTACCCTATGACCCAGCAATAGCACTGATAGGAATTTACCCTAGGGATACAGGAGTGCTGATGCTAGGGGCACATGTACCCCTATATTTATAGCACTGCTTTCAACAATAGCCAAATTATGCAAAGAGCCTAAATGTCCATCACCTGATGAATGGATAAAGAAGATGTGGTTTATATCTACAATGGAATACTACTTGGCAATGAGAAAGAATAAAAGCATGTCATTTTCAGCAATATGAATTGAACTGGAGGATTTTATGCTAAGTGAAATAAGTCAGTCAAGGAAAGAGAGATATCATATGTTTTCACTCATATGTGGATCTTGAGAAACTTAACAGAAGACCATGGGGAGGGGAAGGGGAAAAATAGTTACAAGCAGAGAGGAGGAGAAGGAGGCAAAACATAAAAGACTCTTAAATACAAAGAACAAAATGATGGTTGATGGGAGGGTTGGGGGAGGGAAAGTGGGTGATGAGCATTGAAGAGGGCACTTGTTGGCATGAGAACTGGGTGTTATATGAAGCCAATTTGACAATAAATTGTATTTAAAAAAAAAAAGAAAACAGATGTCTACCAAAATCTTGTAAACATGTATTCATAGCAATGTTATCATAATAGCCCAAAGTGGAAAAAACCAAATGCCTATCAACTTATTATACATGGATAGATAAAATATGGTATCTCCAACTAATGGAGTTTATTGGGAATAAAAAGAATAGTGCTGATGAAAAACCATAAAATACCTAGGAAAAAACCTAACCAAAGATGTAAAAGACCTATACAATGAAAACTATAGAAAACTTATGAAAGAAATTGAAGAAGACACAAAGAAATGGAAAAACATTCCATGCTCATGCATTGGAAGAATAAACATTGTTAAAATGTCATTATTACCTAAAGCAATCTACACATTCAATGCAATCCCGATCAATATTGCACCTACATTCTTCTCAAAGCTAGAACAAACTATTCTCAAATTTGTATGGAACTACAAAAAAACCTGAATAGTTAAAGTCATATAGAAGAAGAAAACCAAAATGGGAGGCATCACAATCCCAGGCTTTAGCCTCTACTACAAAGCTGTCATCATCAAGACAGTATGATATTGGCCCCAAAACAGACACATAGACCAATGGAATAGAATAGAGAACCCAGAACTGGACCCACAAATGTATGGCCAATTAATCTTTGACAAAGCAGGAACGAGTATCCAATGGAAAAAAGACAGCCTCTTTAACAGGTGGTGCTGGGAGAACTGGACAGCAACATGCAGAAGAATGAAACTAGACAACTTTCTTACACCATACACAAAAATAAACTCAAAATGGCTGAAGGACCTGAATGTGAGACACGAAACCATAAAAATCCTAGAGGAGAAAGCAGGAAACAGCCTCTTTGACCTCAACCATGGCAATTTCCTACTCAACACATCCCCAAAGGCAAGGGAATCAAGAACAAAAATGAACTATTGGGGCCTCATTAAGATAAAAAGCTTCTGCACTGCAAAGGAAATAATCAAGAAAACTAATAGGCAACCAACAGAATGGGAAAAGATAGTTGCAATGGCATATCGGATAAAGAGCTAGTATCCAAAATCTACAAGGAGCTCACCAAACTCCATACCTGAAAAACAAACAATCCAGTAAAGAAATGGGCAGAAGACATGAATAGATACTTCTCCAAAGAGGACATCCAGATGGCCAACAGACACATGAAATGATGCTCAGCGTCACTCATCATCAGGGAAATACGAATCAAAACCACACTGAGATACCACCTCACGCCAGTCAGAATGGCTTAAATGAACAGATCAAGAGACTATAGATGCTGGAGAAGATGTGGAGAGATGCGCACCCTCCTACACTGTTGGTGGGAATGTAAAGTGGTGCAGCCACTCTGGAAAACAGTGTGGAGGTTTCTCAAAACACTATCAGTAGAAATCCCCTATGACCCAGCAATAGCACTGCTGGGGATTTACCCAAGGGATACAAAAGTGCTGATGCATAGGGGCACATGTACCCCAATGTTCATAATGTCAACAATAGCCAAATCATGGAAAGAGCCTAAATGTCCATCACCTGATGAATGGATCAAGAAGATGTGGTTATATATACAATGGAATACGACATGGCAATGAGAAAGAATGAAATCTGGCCATTCATAGCAAAGTGGATGGACCTCAAGGGAGTCATGTTAAGTGAAATAAGTCAGGTGGAGGACAGATACCATATGTTTTCACTCATAGGTCTAACAGGAGAAACCTAACAGAGAACCATGAGAAGGGGAAGCGGGGTGGGGGGAAGAGTTAGGGAGAGGCAGGGAGGCAAATCATGAGAGACTCTTGAATACTGAAAACAAACTGAGGGCTGAAGGGGGAGGGGGCAATGGAAGGGGGGTGATGGACATGGAGGAGGGCATTTGTGGAGAAGAACACTGGGTGTTATATGGGAACCAACTTGACAATAAACTATAAAAAAAAGTATAGTGCTGATAGCAGTCTACAACATAGATGAATATAGAAATCATACTAAATAAAAGAAGACATACAGAGATGGCTAATCATTGTATAACTCAGTTTATATGAAATGTCCAAGATAGGCAAATCCTTAAGACATAGGGAAGATTAGTAGTTATCAGGAGCTAGGTGGAAAAAGGGAATGAGGAGTGCCTGGGTGGCTCATTCGGTTAAGCCTCTGACTTTGGCTCAGGTCATGATCTCACATTTGTGGGTTCGAGCCCTGCATCAGGCTCTGTGCTGATAAGCTCAGAGCCTGGAGCCTGCTTCCGATTCTATGTTTCCCTCTCTCTGCCCCTCTCCCTCTCATGCTCTGTCTCTCTCTGTATCAAAAATAAATAAAACATTAAAAAATTTAAAAAAAGAAAAAGGGAATGAAGAGTGACTGTTAATGGATATGGGTTTTTATTAAGGGGTGATAAAAATTTTCTAGAATTAATAACTCTATTAATATTCTAAATAACATTGGGTTATATATTTTAGAAAGATAACTTTATGGCATGTGATATATATCTCAAAGTGGTTATTAAAAATAACCAAGACAAAGTGAAAAACTTGAAGATATCTATAAAAATAGAAAAGTAGTCCAATAAATAAATGATGAGTGATGCCATTTTATGCATAGAAAGATTTAATATTATTACCAGGGTATATTACCAAGGTATATTATTTATCCCCAAATTAACATATAAATTTAGTATAATCTCAATGAAAATTAATAACTAAAAAAATTAATCCTGGGGTGCCTGGGTGGCTCAGTTGGTTGGGCATCCAGCTCTTGATTTTAGCTCAGGTCATCATCTCACAGTTTATGAGATCAAGCCCCACATTGGGTTCAGTGCCTACAGCACAGAACCTGCTTGGGAATCTCTCTCTCATACTCTTTCTCTCAAAATAAATAAATAAAACATAAAAAAAGTAATCGTTTTCTAGATGATTCTAAAGTTTACTTGAAAACATAAATACATAAGAATAAACAACAAAATTTTAAAATGGGAAAAATATCAAGGAGATATTTTCCTCCAGCAGAACAAAACCTATTATGCTCATATATTTTAGAAAAATAAAATAAAATCACTCTTCACAACATAAGCAAAATGAAATTCCATACAGTTTAAGTAGCTAAATATTTAACAAATCATTATACTAAAACTCCTGAGAGTATTTTTATAATCATGGGATTGGTAAGACCCTCCTAAGCTAGACAAAAACATAGTTGCCAAATTCTTGGGATGAGCACTGGGTGTTATATGTAAGTGATGAATCACTAAATTCTGTTTCTGAAATCATTATTACACTATATGTTAACTAACTTGAATTTAAATTTTAAAAAATGTAAAAAACCCCAACAAAACATAGGTGCTAAAAGGGATCTGACTATATACAAAACTTTTAAATCTCTGTATATTAAAAGGCATTAAAAACAAAGAAGACATAGAGGAAATATTTGCAATATATTTTGGTAATATTTAGAGACCTTTGAAAATCAACAAGTATAATATGAACAACTTAATAGAATAATGGGCAAAGAATGTGAATAAGGAATTCACAGATGAAAAAAACACCTGTACCTAATAATATGAAAAGATAGGCTCTTTAAGCAGTTGTGAAAATGTAAGGTGATACCATATTTTCTGACCACCAGACTGACAAAAAAATCATTATTTTGAGTTTTATAGTACCCATGGTCTGCAACCATGGAAGAAATGAATATACGTGTTTGATACAGGAACATCATGGTTATGGTACAGCCTATTTGGAAGGCAATTTGGCATTGTCTTCCAAAAATTCAAATATATGTACCTTTTGACTTGGCAATTCTATCTATAAGAATGTAACATCTGGGGTGCCTGGGTGGCTCAGTCAGTTAAGTGTCCGAGTTCAGCTTAGGTCATGATCTCATGGTTCGTGGGTTCAAGCCCCGCGTCAGGCTCTGTGATGAGCTCTTGCTCAGAGCCTGGAGCCTGCTTCAGATTCTGTGTCTCCTTCTCTCTCTGCCCCTCCCCCACTCACACTCTGTCTCACTCTGTCTCTCAAAAATAAATAAATGTAAAAAAAAAAAAAAGAATGTAACCTCAATGAATGCCTGTCAGCCTAAAAACATCTCCCTCCAAGAAATAAGTGGAACTTAATAGATAGCTTCCCTTGTGCAGAGAAACTGGGATCCCTATCAGTATTCATGGAAATAGAAACTATATAAATATTTATCAAAAGTTCAAAAATTTCATGCCATTTCACTGCTGATAATGTACCATGAGGGAATTGTGCTATGTTCAAAAAAAAAAAAAACCTTTATAGATAATGATATCAAAGCATCATCATCCTTTATAGCTAAAATTTTGAATGTATTTAAAAGAGTCTATTATAGGGAAATATTAAATAAACCTTAGCACATTTGCTCAGGAGACTATTCTGACACCATTGGAAATGATATTTTTGAAGATAATGTACTTCTGAGATTATATTTTGTAAAAAAATTCAGGGTACTAGATTATACACAAATTATCACCACAGATGTGTTAAACAAATAAATATCTACTATTTGGAAAACCCCTTCCCACATAACAGCCCCAAGGCCCTCTGCCCAATCCACTTGTTTCCCCATTCCCTGCCCCCTTGTCTGTAGGATTCTCTTGTGTCTGCCTCTGAGTTTGTCCACACTGAGGCCTGCCTCTCTACTGTTTCCTGGCTTCTACCATTTCTTTCAGCATCTGTAGTCATGTCTCCCTTGTGCTTCATTCCACAACAGGTGTCACCCTTCTTCCTTCATTCCCCAAGGCTGCAGGAATATAAGGTGCTTGTCTATACTCGATTCTGACTGAGGAGTTAGGGATCTCAGGGGGGAGGGGAGAGATTTGAAGAGCCCTGAAAAGAGTGCCGGAAGAGTGTATGCACATGACTGTTGCTAAAACTAGTTGTCTTCCCTTAGCAGAAGTCCGGGGCTGTTAAAATAGTAATGCCTTTTCCTTTCCTAGTGAAAAAATAATATGCATCGTTGAACTGAGGAAATATGTGGTGATTTTAATCAGACATGCATACTCTGGCGGGGCTGCCAAGAGTTCTGTACTCTGAGGTTGGGTTTAGGTTCAGGGAGAAGGATTAACGCTGCTCTCTGCCATGGCCCAGAGAGGGCCTCCAGTCAGCCATCTTAGTCAGGTTAGCATTAACATTCTGTGATTAAATAGGGTCAGATACTGAGCTCATTTCCACAGTCAAGAGAGGAAATAAAATTCTCCAGCCTCAGAATAGGGACAGCTTGTGCTGTTCCAGAAGAAGATGAAACAAAATAAAAAAAAACAAAATTGTGCTTTCTTGTGAGATGGTGCTGCCTTCATATCCATATGCTAGAAGATAGATGAATCATGTGGCTCCGTGCCCTGGTCATCCATGTCCACAGGCTGCGGCCATGAGTCAAGTACAGGGCAGGAAATGACTGTGAGTTGCTTACCACAGTTAGCTAGAAAGGAAAGCTGCCAGTGTCTTCAGGATATTTATGGGGGGATGCAATCTTATTAAGCTCCTGTTAATAAGCACAACTTCCTTATTTATCAGGATAATGTGGTCTGGGATTAGAGAGAGAGCCTAGTCTTTAGCTTTCAGGAAATAAACTATTTTTTTCTGTTTTACCCCACAGCTGTGAAGCCAGTATTAACCATTTTATTGTCACAATATTGACCTTAACTATGATGTACCAAACTCATATCTGAGTGTTTAATTTTGTTTCCATTCTTGATTTATAAAATTGTTGCCAACTGATTACTAAGAAACCCATAATTCTAAATATCAAACTTTCTTTCAAAGAGTGGCTTAGGCTTAGGCTGTTTTGAGAAGAAACAGCCTTATTTATCTTTGTGGTCAGAGCAAATCTCCTTGAATTTTGGATGATTTATTGATTGGTGCATCAAATTTTTCCATCAGAATTTCTAAGGTGAACTTTACCCTTTCAGGTGGGAAGCCCTGTAGAATGTCTTTTCCTGCCTGAAAATCCCTTCTTATTCTGTGTCACAGACTGGTTGGGACCAAGTGCAGTTCAGAGGGAGCCTCCTCTACCCCAGGTACTAGTTCCCCAAGAACAGAGTTTCCTGTAGAGCTGAAGATTCCATTAAATACTCTGGGAAGCAGCCTTCTGGGCAGCTCCCTAACCCATATTTGCCAGTTTATGATTGGGCATTTCGTAGCAAGAGAAGTGAAGCAGATGATAGAATGCAGTGTGAAGAAAGTTAAAATATATGAGCTCACTGAAGACCACCAGGGTGTGGGATAGAACTCTGGTCAGGAAAGGGATATGTAGGGCCTGGGACTGGGTAAGTGGTCACCTTTGTAAATCTAATGCCATGCAACTGTTATTGGTAGGAAAGTCTTCAGTGTGTGAATGGAGGTCTTGGTTCTTGGATTCCCTGTGAAAGATTTACGTGAAGATCTATGCTTGATTAAAGACAACCAGAAGGAACGTAGCAGGCACAAAGCAGCTTATTAAGGACAGTACACTCTCAAGTAGGAAGAGTATGCAGGCCCAGAGGAGGCAATTGCCCTGCTGCTATAGGGGTCTTTTCCTTTTATGTGAGTGGGGCCTTGGGTCATGGAGGGTGGTCTCTAATAAAGGCTACTTCCAATCATTTGGGGGACCCTTCCTATGAGTTGGGGGGGGGAGTTTTTGACCCTACAAGATTTGTACCAGAACAGTTATGGCAGCCTTCCCCACGGGGTACTAAAATTGCAATATAAATGCATTCTAGAAATGGACAGGGAGAATGCATGTTTTGCCCTGGTGGTTCTTGATCTGTTAGTCCTGGGGTCTTGGAAGCCACAAGGTCACAGTATGGAGGGGTCTTGGAAGCCACAAAGTCAGGATCTTGTGCCCCCAGGTTTCTAATGTATACCTATTTATTGCTGCTCTTGCCTCCAACTCATGGCTAACTAACTGCCTACTCTATCATAACCTTCTGTGTGGAGCATGTGGTTGGCAAAGTTCCTCTAGCGAGTTTGAGTTTTCCTTTTAGCTCAGCTTGACTAAGAATGTTAGTGCTTTTTTCTTTATTTATTTAAATAAATAAAGCAAGGAATTTGGCCCAGGTAAATGGAGGAAGTCTTTTCCTTTCCATGCTTGGGGGTCTTAGCTGAGAGTAAGGGTCTTGGAATGCCCCTGTGTCACTCTTTGTAGATTTGATCATCAGGTCTCTGAAAACATCTGTGGAGCTGCAGAGACTACCTACTATTTATCTTAGAGAAGCATCCTCACTGTTTGAGAGAGGCCTCAATAATAAAAGTACAGCTAATTGAACAATAAACATTTATTGAGCATCTAATATATGCTCAGCATTGAGCTGGGTGCTGAAAAATTATAAATTTTAATATACAGTAAGTATTAAAATATACTAATAATATATTAAATAATATATTAAAATAATATTAAGTATTAAAACCTTCTAGAAGGCCCATTGTTATTCACTTTTTATGATGAGGAATTGAGCTCAAAAGAGTAAGATTAAATGATCTCCCTATAATAATGCAGTTGGTGGAGCAGTGATTTAACTGTAAATGTCAGGCTCTCAGGCTAAAATATAATGGCTTATTTCTCACAATATGGTGATAGGAAAAATGTGGATTCATTGACTGTATGTTCAGTCTTCTGTTTGTTTACAGTCCAAATATTTAGGTTTGGTTTTGTCATGAAATCTCTATTATTATTGAGGACTTTTCTCAAGGCACTGGAGGTATTTATGTGCCACTGTTTCAAACAGTACTCAAAATGTACTTTTATTTACTTCATTATCTGTTTGCCCATCTAAGCACAGAGTATTTTATCTGGATCAGGTTCATCTGACAAGTCCAGGGTGATTTTTCCACCCCTACATGCTCCAAATCCCTTACGCTAGGAGTTTTATTTTTCTGTCATCTCTTCATTGGCTCAGTTTTCTCAGAACTTCGTTTCTCAGAGCACAAGTGACTCATGCGATGCTAAGTCAGCAGGGTGGCCAGGAGGAGAAAGGGATGCAGAGTCAAATTTGGGTCTATCCCTATTAGGGATAATCGCTCAGGGCGGAATAGTGCCAGACAAAAGACATGTTGGTTGCCAAGGAATAATAGCCACAGGTATCAGCCAATACAATAAATCATGGTGCATGCTTTTGTGGAGGTAAACGAGGCACAGTGAAATTTCCAAGACGCATTTGTTCTCCCAGCATTTGTGTTTCTTTTCCATCATATTTACTACAATATGAAATGAGTGTGCATGTTTAATTACCTGTTAAATGTATGCTCTTTCCACCAGACTGTGAACTCCATGAGGGCAGGGGTCTTGTCTGTTGTATTCACTATTGTATATCCAAGTTTATTCATCCACTGTACCTGAAACATAGTAAGTACTCAGTATTAATTGAGCAAATGAATGAGTGGCAACCATTCCATTCTGAGAAGGACCAGGAATTGTCTCTCATAGCAGATGCAGTGTAGAAATGTTGAACAGCAAATTAGATATAGGTAAAGATATAGTTAGTGAATTATAAGATAGAACCAAAAAATGTCTACAGGAAAGAAGATGGGACATCAGGTGAAAAATTAAGAGGCAAAGAGAGTAGTATGGAAAGACCTAAATCAGTTAGTCAGAACTGCAGTAGGAGCAGAAAGAGAAAATTGGAGATACAATATATGAAGAGATATTGGATGAAAATTTACTGGAAATGAAAAAGTGATATCAAAATAGCAACTTAAGAACTTCATGAAACCCAAGCATCATAAATAAAAAAAAACCCCATACTTAGATACATCATAATCAAACTTCAGAACTCCAAAGATAGAGAGATTTTAAAATAAGTCAGAAGGAAAAAGAAGACCGATTGCTTTCAAAGGAGGGACAGATTGTTAGCTGACTTCTCAACATAACAAGTGGGGTAATATCTTCAATATTTCAAAAAAGTAATTGTTGACATAGAATTTCATATCTGTCAAATTTAAAGGGTAAGTAAACAAAACAAGTAGTTTTTCAGTAGCACTAACCCTCACTAACAGAAGGTCTCATGTATATGCCTTAAATAGATAGAAAATTATTCTAGAAGGAGCCTAGAGGGAAGGCCTATAATTTAAGAAGAAATAAAGAACAGTAAAAGTAGTAAATATGTGGGTAAATTAACTATGTAAAACAGTAATGATGTCTTGTGCTACTAAAATAAGATATAATTAAAGTATATGACAAAACTAATACGTTGGCTGGAAGGAGTTTAAATGGTATTAAAGGTGTACTGTTGGCCTTGTGTTGTCAAAGAGGAGACTGATTAATTGTACACTTTTCTAATTTTGTATATTATGATTTCTGTAGTAATCATTAAAATAATGGAAACAAAATGCCTAATTTCACACCTAGTAGAGGATAAAACTAGAATACTGGAAAATACTTAAGCTAAGAGAAGCAAGAAAAGAGAGAAAAGCACACATAGAACAGGTTTAAAGAACAAAAGAATAAAAAGCACAAAATAAGCAATACATTTAAACCAAAATGTATCAGGAATTATAATAAATACAATAATAATTGATAAACTGGATTTATAAAAACTAGGAATGAATGTTTAGACACACCTGAAATATAAGGACACTAAGAGGTATTTTAAAAGGATGAAGGAGGAGCCAAGATGGC
>NC_043704.1:67372624-67373858 GCF_006229205.1 Suricata suricatta | reverse complement strand
AGAGAGAAGCTCACTCCATAGATAACTGCTGGGTAGCCCAAATCCCAAACCCAGGTGGCGCAAGGGAAAGAAGAGCTTCCAGCCCTGCGCCATCTTGACAGGAAGTCAGCGGCCCTGGCAGCTGCGGTGCGCTCACTTTGACCCTGGTTTTGGGAGAGGGAGCACGCACCTCATTTCCACGGTGCATCTGGCTCCCAACATTGGCCACATGAATCCTGAATCCCGGGTGCCAACAGGGAAAAAATAGCCCCCACCTCTACACGATCCCGGCAGGGAGTTGGCAGCCATGGAGGCCTGGGCATGTGCTCAGGCTGCAGGAGCTTCCAGCTCTTTTCCAGCAGCTCCTGGCGCCTCAGGCAACAGCTACTCACTCATTCCTCCCCCAATGTGAACGCAATCCTGGCTGGGGGTGGGGTCTGTGACGCGCATCTCGCCTCAGGCAGGGGCAGCCGAAACCCCAGCCTGAGCCAAGACAAACCGATTCCTCCCCCTAAGAAGCCAGCCACCAAAGCAAATACATCTCATCTGTAGTAGTGTAAATGTGCAAGGACTGGAACTTTGAACCGAGGTGGGCTTGGAAAATACAACTCGGCTCAACCACGGCACAAGGAGATCGGACTCATTAGAGCGGCCTACAGTGCATACTTAAGCGGAGCTTGACATGCCGCCATTCTACTCTCTTCAGACACCAAGGCGGAGCCTCTGAGAGCAGCCTCCTAGACTTACCACACCAAACCACGCCTATCCAGGAGGGGGAGCTGCTGGGGTTTTTGTTATTGTTGTTGTTGTTATTTATAATTTTTTTCTTTTTCTTTTTTCTTCATTTATTTTTCTTTTCTCCTTTTTCTGTACATATTTTTTATTATTATTACTTTTTTTACTTAAATTTAAAAAAATGTTTACTCCTTATTTTCCTTTCTCCTTTCTCGCTTTTTTCACCTTCTTGCAATCCAGATATATTCTCCTATATCTCATCCCTACCTCTCCCCTCAACTGGTCATACACTTTTAGACTGTCCACTGTCCTTTGTTGTCTCTGACTCCCTTTATTTTTTTCTTTTTTTTCTTCTTCTCTTCTTTTTGTCTCTATCCTCTCCATTTTCTTTCTTTTCTTTCCCCCTTTTAATGTGTTTATTTGTTTGATTTGTCTGTGCGTTTGTTACTGTTCCCTCCGTGTTTGTCTGTCTGTTTTCCTTCTTAGGGCTACACCAAGAAACAAGCCAAAGTGTGCATGA
>NC_043704.1:67371140-67372524 GCF_006229205.1 Suricata suricatta | reverse complement strand
GAGAGGAAGGGAGCTCTATAACTTTGTCTGCCCCATCTATCGAACTGAGAAGCACATTACTCTCATCTGCAAGAGCGGAAGGAGAAAATACAGATTCCAGAAAGAAGAAAACCTTAAGGATACCTGCGTGAGTGAGTGCGAACTGGGGAGATTGGAAAATGGGCCAGCCCGAGACGGGCAGGGGAGGCGGGAGCCCCAGCCCAACATGAGGCAAGCGTGCGGAACCCAAGAGACAAAGGGAAGAGACAGGGAGACTGAACATGCACAGAGTACTGTCTCTGGGGAAGAGGTAGAGAACTGCGCTTGGAGAGAGAAGCTCACTCCATAGATAACTGCTGGGTAGCCCAAATCCCAAACCCAGGTGGCGCAAGGGAAAGAAGAGCTTCCAGCCCTGCGCCATCTTGACAGGAAGTCAGCGGCCCTGGCAGCTGCGGTGCGCTCACTTCAACCCTGGTTTTGGGAGAGGGAGCACGCACCTCATTTCCACGGTGCATCTGGCCCCCAACATTGGCCGCATGAATCCTGAATCCCGGGTGCCAACAGGGAAAAAATAGCCCCCACCTCTACACGATCCCGGCAGGGAGTTGGCAGCCGTGGAGGCCTGGGCATGTGCTCAGGCTGCAGGAGCTTCCAGCTCTTTTCCAGCAGCTCCTGGCGCCTCAGGCAACAGCTACTCACTCATTCCTCCCCCAATGTGAACGCAATCCTGGCTGGGGGTGGGGTCTGTGACGCGCATCTCGCCTCAGGCAGGGGCAGCCGGAACCCCAGCCTGAGCCAAGACAAACCGATTCCTCCCCCTAAGAAGCCAGCCACCAAAGCAAATACATCTCATCTGTAGTAGTGTAAAAGTTCATGGACTGGAACTTGGAACCGAGGTGGGCTTGGAAAATACAACTCGGCTCAACCGCGGCACAAGGAGATCGGACTCATTAGAGCGGCCTACAGTGCATACTTAAGCGGAGCTTGACATGCCGCCATTCTAATCTCTTCAGACACCAAGGCGGAGCCTCTGAGAGCAGCCTCCTAGACTTACCACACCAAACCACGCCTATCCAGGAGGGGGAGCTGCTGGGGTTTTTGTTGTTGTTGTTGTTGTTGTTGTTTATAATTTTTTTCTTTTTCTTTTTTCTTCATTTATTTTTCTTTTCTCCTTTTTCTGTACATATTTTTTATTATTATTACTTTTTTTACTTAAATTTAAAAAATGTTTACTCCTTATTTTCCTTTCTCCTTTCTCGCTTTTTTTACCTTCTTGCAATCCAGATATATTCTCCTATATCTCATCCCTACCTCTCCCCTCAACTGGTCATACACTTTTAGACTGTCCACTGTCCTTTGTTGTCTCTGACTCCCTTTATTTTTTTCTTTTTTTTCTTCTTCTCTT
>NC_043704.1:67369638-67371040 GCF_006229205.1 Suricata suricatta | reverse complement strand
GCAGGAAAGAAGAATTCGAGACCTGAGTGATAAAATCAAACGGAACAACATCCGTCTCATAGGAATTCCTGAAGAGGATGACAGAGAGAAAGGTCCTGAAGGGATACTAGACCAAATTATAACTGAGAATTTCCCAAATCTGGGGAGAGAAATAGACATTCAAATTCAAGAGGCACAAAGAACCCCCTTGAGACGTAACTTGAATCAGCCTTTGGCACAACATATCATAGTGAAACTGGCAAAATATAAAGATAAAGAGAGAATTCTGAAAGTAGCTAGGGAGAAAAGGGCCCTCACATACAAAGGGAAACTTATCAGAGGGGTTACAGACCTATTGAATGAAACTTGGCAGGCCAGGAAGGTATGGCAGGAAATCTTCAATGTGATGAACAGAAAAAACATGCAGCCAAGAATCCTTTATCCAGCAAGCCTGCCATTCAAAGTAGAAGGAGAGATAAAAGTGTTCCCAAATAAACAAAAATTGAGAGAATTCATGACCACCAAATCAGCCCTACAGGAAATCCTAAGAGGGACTCTATAAGGGAAATGTTGCAAAGAATACAAGGTGCCAGAGACACCACTATAAATATGAATTCTAGGGAGAACACAATGAATCTAAACCCACATTTTTCAATAATAATACTGAAAGTAAACGGACTGAATGCTCCAACCAAACAACACAGGGTCGCAGAATGGATAAAAAAACAAAACCCATCTATTTCCTATCTACAAGAGACTCATTTTCAACCAGAAGACACCTTCAGGTTGAAAGTAAAGGGATGGAGAAATATCTATCATGCGACTGGAAGCCAAAAGAAAGCTGGAGTAGCCATCCTTATATCAGACAAACTGGAGTTTAAAGTAAAGGCAATAAAAAGAGATGAAGAAGGACATTATATAATAATTACAGGATCTCTCCATCAAAAAGAGCTAACAATTATAAATATCTATGCGCCAATGATTGTGTTAATACATAAAACAATTAATCACAGAAAGAAACAATCTTATTGACAAAAATGTGCTAATTGCAGGGGACTTTAATACTCCACTGACAGCCATGGATAGATCAACCAGACAGAAAATCACTAAGGAAACAATGGACCTGAATGACACATTGGAACAGATGGAACTGATAGATATATTTAGAACTCTGCATCCTGAAGATAGGAAATTCACCTTCTTTTTGAGTGCACATGGCACATTCTCCAAGATTGATCACATACTGGGGCATAAAGCAGCCCTCCATAAGTATAAATGAATAGAGATCATACCATGCACACTTTCAGATCACAATGCTATGAAACTTGAAATTAACCACAGGAAAAAGTCTGGAAAACCTCCAAAAATGTGGAGGTTAAAAACCACCTTACTAAAGAATGATTGCGTTAATCAGGCAATTAGA